>NW_006287548.1:1772289-1791973 GCF_000327345.1 Myotis davidii
ATATATATATATTAGATAATAAAAGCATTAAATATTGATTTATGTTAAATATTATAAAGGAACATTAGGATCCAGAGAAAATGGCATCAAATTCGGCATAGCTGTTTAAAAATATATATATATGCTTTAATGTTGACTATAAGGACTCACAAACAATGTCCGCGGAGGAATCATTCCTTTCTCTTTCTTTCTACATGCTGAATTGACACCTAAACCAATAGTTTCATGCTCCTTGGCATTCAGACAGAAAGGACTTATAAATTTTACTTTTTTTTTTTTACTGTGTCTTCATTTTTGTTGTTTTGATTTACTGCGTGGAGCTGTTTTAATATGTATTGACTGTCTGCAGAGATCTTTGCTGACCCAGCTCTTTACGATGATGCAGTGCTGAAGAAAGCCAGCGAGTTCTTCTTTATGAGCTCTGACACATTAATTAGCAAAATGGACTAAAAAGCTTTCCGATTTCTATTTTAATTTCTTATATTCTCCAACACCTGTCTATAGAGCTGTAAAATAGGCAAGTCTGTAAAAGTAATGGTTTGGCAGTAAGTCCAGACCTTCTCTGAGACAAGTGTATCAATTAATGAGCAAATACTCGTTAACAATCTAGGGGATGTCTCTACATGAGGTATGTTGCAGCCAATAAGTGTGTTGATGTCTTAACGCATTTTACTGATGAAGAAGTTGAAGCTCAGGGCATTTAAGGACTTGTTCTCTCAGCTGTTAACTAGTGGGTTTAGGATATGAATCCAGATACTATATGCTTTTGTGGCATTTCATTTTCCACCAGAATGGACCTAAGACTTCACACTCCCAGGAATGGAGAAGAATATAAGAGTGAGACAAAGTTCTAGTTGGAAGACATGATACACGCATCAAGAGATCCCATGAATTCTTATTTAGCTTTTTTAGCCTCAGCCATCCAACAAAGGAACACAATGGGTATAATTTCTCCTGCCAACTGCTATAATTCAGTGAGCGGGAAAGGGACATCTGATCATTCTTCCCTTTGTTTCCCTGCATGCATGTATACACATGTATATTTGTATGAATGTGTGGGCTCAGTTGAGAGATGTATGACAGAGAAAAATGCATGTGATGTGCATGTGTTATATATAAATTATAGCAAATGTGCATGTGATGTATATCTTCATGGCAAAGGCTGAGCCGTATAATATGCAAGTTGCTAACCTGGCAGACCTTCCATTCTGTCCTAAATGCATTGTGGGTAAACTTCAAATCTAGAATGTCTATATGTAGCCAAAGTAATTTCTGAATCATTTCAAGGGAATAGAGCTCTTAAAAACATGAGATGATTGGGTAGTCACTTTCATACAAGAGCAATAAGTTATTAAATGACAATTCATAAATTTTGTTGAGTCTTAGTATTTCATATTTTATGGGATATCTAAATTAAAATATGCATTTAACGTTTGGAACACCAACCATGGTCATTTTTTTATATTTGAGTCTTCTAATATTGCAGCGGTTCTCAACATGTGGGTCGCGACCCCTTTGGCGGTCAAACGACCCTTTCACAGGGGTTGCCTAAGACCATCCTGCATATCAGATATTTACATTACGATTCATAGCAGTAGCAACATTACAGTTATGAAGTAGCAACGAAAATAATTTTATGGTTGGGTCACAACATGAGGAACTGTATTTAAAGGGCCAGAAGGTTGAGAACCACTGTAATATTGGATTGCTGTTTTTCATGACTTTTTATTATTATTGTTGATGAGGAAGTAAAATCTTGGAGTCAGTGGGTTAGGGGAATTAGTTCAGGTAAATGGAATTGAACTCTGTTTCTTTCCTTATCAATTGGTTAAGGTAACATTCATGATTATCTATTTGGACAGACATCTTTATTGGGTACTTTGAAAGCTTTTGTCATTTGTTATGTTGGATAAATATAGCTTTAGACACAAGAAATCTATACATTTCTTCTATGTTCCAGCTTTGCTTTACATTTTCATGGGATTTAGGAAGTTACCATAAAAAATTAGCAATATGTCTAGGATTCTTCTTGTACAAGCCTGATTATGAAGCAACCTTGTATTTTCTATGTTGCAAAGGTTACCAAACACTCTAGTCTCTAAAATTCAATGAATCAAATTGAATTAGAAAAATATGTGTCAGTCTTTTTATAAATGAGATGAGATTCTTCACTACTTAAATAGGGTGGGTATATGTGTGTGCACCTCTGAATTTCATGAGGAAATAGAGACTATTTTTTTTTACAAATCAAATTTCAAAATTAATTATTTCAGTTCCACTCATGTTTATTAAATGCCCACTCTGTGACAGGTACTGTATTAAATGTTGGAGATACAAAGTGACATAAAGCATGGTATCTGCTTTAGAAAAAAATGTTTATAAAGTGGTAGAGGAAAAGACATACCAAATTAAATATTCAGTGCCTTCCTGTTAAAGGGGCAGTGCAGAGACATCCAGCAGAGGAAATAGTGCTTGGTTGTCCTTGGGGTTGAGGATTGGTTCCCAGGTTTCAGAAAGGAAACGCTGCCAGAGCAGGATCTTAAAGATAAACAAAAGTTTGAGAAAAAGAAAAGGTCGATGAGCCACCACATTTCAGGCATATGGAAGGTTACCAAAACATGAAGCATCATGTTATGTTCAAAAAACTATAAACAATTAATTGTGTTGGGAAAGCAAAGTAAAGAATAAGAAGGATCAAGTAGGGAGATGTGAGATCATGGGGAACTCCTACCAATGAACAAAAACAAACCAAAAAAAGCAAGAGAAATAGTCAAGAGACCATTGCAATAGTTCAGATAAGAGATTATGTAGGGCCCTGGCTGCTGTGACTCAGTTGGTTGGGTGTTGTCCTGTGCACGATTCCCAGTCAAGGGCACATGCTCGGGTTGCAGCCTCGACCCCCAGTAGAGGGTGTGCAGGAGGCAGCTGATGGATGTTATGCTCTTAGATCAATGTTTCTCTCTCTTTCTCTCCCTTTCCCTTCCTTTCTACCTAAAGATCAATAAACTGTTTTTTAACAGCTACTATATCGGCATACATTTAATGGATTAGCAAGGGGAATGGAAAAAGATAAGAAATATTTAGGAAATAAAAACTTGAGGATTTCATAAAATTAAACTTAGCAAGTGAAGAAGAGGATCCAAGTTTATTCTCAGTGTATCAGTCAGCTTTTCCTACAACTATGCTGCATAATAAAGCAGTAAACATTCATTCCTTGATCTTGTATCTTCATGTAGGTTGGGATTTGCTGATCTCAGAAGTGTTTGCTTGAGCTTAGCCCCAACCTACAGTTTAGGTCCAGGTTTTTTGCATGTGTCCATTACCCTCCTTGGGCCAATGGTTTGCTAAGGCATGCACTTTTGCTAACAAGGGTGATAGATGGAAATGGGGTAGATACAGAGGTGGGTCAAACTATAGGGAAAGTGGTGGGGATGCGTGTGGGTATGGATACATTTGTAGTTTGAAGGGATGAGAAATTAAAGACATTAATTGTCTCGGTTTTCTTGATAACGATGAAGTCCATGAATAATGGGATTATAGGATTAGCCAAGAAAATAATAAACATTTTAGGTGATAGGTACTCATGTTGGGTTATGTTTACATCATTGAAGCAAAATTGGAATTGGAAACTAAAAAACTACTTTTATGCCTACACACACATACATGCACACTACATTCAAGGGTTGGGCTTACAGATAGGCTATATAGTTTTTCCCTGAACTAAAATTTTATCTCTTGCAGCTATATTTTCAATGATCTATTTATGTTGGAATTGCAGGATGTTAGGACTACATGGAGCATCATATGTCTCTAGTATAATCAGCTTGTTTTAGAGGCCTGCGGAGGGCAAGCCATCCTGGTCCCTGAGAGAACTGAGGCTCATCTTTCCTTGAAGCTTCTCCTATTAAAAGCCTCCAGAATTGAATAAGCTACTATCAACAAAAGTCCATGTTTTATTCAAAGTTCATACTACAGACTTAGTAACAGTCTGTATTTATTTATAGTGACTATTATACTTTTTACTTTTATAATGGTGTTCTATATTTCTTACCCCCCCCCCCGAATATAAATGGACAAAACAAACTATTTTATTTTACTCTGAGTTCCAGTGGACCTTTGTTGATGTGGAAGATTTTGGGACATATTTTTCTCTGTCAAGCTATAAATTAGTATTTACATTACAAAATTATCATTAACAAAATTATTTATTATCCTCTCCCATTATTCAGAATTTGACAGTTTATCTTTGAAGATAAAATTTACTATGCTTGAGAGTGCACTGACTTAGAAAATTTATAGGTTCTAAGTATTTTTTAATTATTTAAACAGGTAAAAATAATTTGATAAAGAGGAGAACATATTTCTATATATGTCAACTTTTTCAAACGTGGCTGAATCTCAAACTTTGCCATCCATGGGGAATATGTGTCTTGTATGTTTGGAAAACAGTGGTTTGGAACTGACAATTCTAATAGTGTTTCTAAATGCCAGAGTGAACATCTGCAGTGGAAAATGTTATTAAAGGATGACATGATGGCTGATGATACAAACTGGATGCTTGACATCAAAACTTTACTGTAGCTTAAGCTTTCTGTATCCAACCTTGAATTTTCTCTGAAACTGCAGAGGAACAGCAATACGGAGTGACTTAAAGATGACTCCAAGATGCCATCATCAGTCAGAATATTATTGTATGAACTTAGATACACCAGGGGTAAAAGCAAATCACATTCTCAAAAACATAGTCACTACAAAATGTAACCTACAGTCTTGCTTCAGTTCTCTCTTCTTTCCTTTGTATTTAGCTTTAGGATGTCTTCAGCCAACTTTTTGCAATGAGAATATTTCAATAAAATCATTGGACTCTAACCTGCTAGCTGTAAATAATGCAGCCATAATCAAGAGTAAACTTGGGAAGAGTTAGAAAGCTGTTTAGTTCCTACCTGATTATTTTAGGAAGGTTTACATTGAGACCTAGAATTAAAAATCACTCCTCTAAGGAAGGTATTTCATGTGCAAATTTGTTGTGGAATCAAAAACAAAGACACTTTGATTCCAATGATCTAGTCTGTTTATTCCTTATCTGCTTATAAGACCTTTCATTTCGAACTTCTATGGAAAATGTAGTTGCCAGTGTTAACTGAGTGGTAATTTAGCCACCCCAGCAATGGTTATAGCTCTGAAGTTTTCTGAGCTAAAAATTAGCCAACATGTGGAAGGACAGTTTAAAATCCAACCTGGGAAATCTGAAAATGATCTCTTGCATAATAGATACCCAATCTATTTTGAATAATCTAAAATATGTCAAAGCCTAACTATTGTTTGTAATATCTAAGAAGGGTATAATATTGCCAACTAATAATGGGAAATATTCTACATTATCTACTTTGATAATTTCAGTATTACTTTAATTAGATGCATTTATGTCTGTGAGTATATATACAGACATGAACTTCATAAGTGAATACTGTTTGGAGGGGGAGCAGATAGAAGGGACTTATTAAAAGATAGGTATATTTCTAGAAGAGTGTTGTCTATTTACAAACTCTTAGTTTCCGTATTTAGTCTCCAGCCACAGGGATAAATTTCAATATCTTTAAGTCATTCCAGGCCCTCCATCCCCTTGCCATGCCCTGCCCTTCCAGCCTTATTTCTTGCCATAACACCCTCCACCCCACCCACCAGCCTCATCCCACATGTTCCCATCTCACAGAGCTATTCACCTGGTGCTGTCTGACCATGTGTTGGTCTTTCATTCTCAGAACCCCAGCTGAACTCTTCGAAGGCCTCCCTCCCTGAGAAACCTTCCCCAGCTGTCTCGCGAGGCTCTTTTCTGGTGTGTCGCCTTGTTTAACTTCAGGTATCTCTAGGCTCCATTTTTATACTTTTTATCTTGTCTCAGCTTCTCTTGCCCAAACGCACAGCTTTGCGTCAGAGCCAGGCAGCCCACGATATCCTCCTCAGGCTGCTTTTCAAGCTCCTTTCATCCGTAGTCATGGCTCCTTACGCCATCAGTAATCCCAAGGCCCACCTTTCCCACATACAGGCGGGAGAGCTCTGTTATCTGCTGTGTAAAGGGAGGAGCCAGTACCTACTTTATTAAGCCAATATTTGTTGAGCACCTACCTTGTGTCAGACACTACACCAGGTACTACTACACATATTAAGTTCTATGGACTATGGATTCTGCCCCCAAAGTGCTCACAGCTTAGTAGCAGCAATAGGAATGCAAACAGTGGAAATACCACGTGCTTATATATAAATGCAATCACATAGAGAAATTAACAGTGGTCACCTTTACTGAGGAAGAAGTTGGAGTTTGGCGATCAAGGGGGATTTCTGCTTTATCTATAGTATTTGAATTTTTACATTGAGACTTTATTTATGTACCTAATGAAAAAAATGTATGGATCTTTATAAATGAAAACATTTTAAACATTGTGGAACTTCACATGCTGAATGTAATAATAGAAATGGTATACAAATGTGAGGATTTAGCATGGGACTGCCACAGAGATGTACAGAAGAGCCACAGGAAAAGGGATAATTTGGGAAGAGGTGAGATGCCGAATCCCTGGGTCATACTGGAAACCTATTTGAGGCCCAAAGGTATTTCAGGGAGAAGGAATGGAGAGGGGACTAACCATGAGCACCCTCATTTATGGGTTGCTAGAAACATGAAAAACATTTTTGGGGAATTTTAAAATCCCCTGTCAATTTTTGGTATCCCAGGAGTCAGGAACTCAGTCTTTGTAATTATTTGGTAAGGCACCCACATCGTGCTGTGTATAAAAATGTTCCTTTTACAGGTTCATGATGCCCAACTGTGCCTAATAAAAGCAGAGTTATAATAGGACTAATAATGAATATGTAAAAATTAAAGAGAAAGCTTAAAACACCTAGATTACTTCTTGCTGAAATGTGAATTCATTCCCACACTATTGATAATTAGAAACCACACACCCACACAAAACAACTTACAAATTATACCCCATCGAAACAAAACGAAGCTGTTCAGAGTTACCTTTTGAAGAAAAACCCTTTTATTAACCAAAGTTAAAAATATGCATGCCTTTTTAAACCAGGCAAAGTGCAACTGCAAAAAGAAAAAAAGAAGAAAAAATGGGGGAGGAAGCAGATAGTTGTGTGTGTGTTTTTAATTCAATATATTTATTAACTCATATAACAAAAAAAATTTGGTGTAAGGTCATCAGAGAGTTAATTCAGTGGCTCAACAATTACTTCAAAGACCCTGTTTCTTTCCACTTTTCAGTGTGTTTATTATTATTATTTTAAAATATATTTTTATTGATTTCAGAGGGAGAGAGGGAGAGGGAGAGAGAAAGAGAGAGAGAAACATCAATGACGATAGAGCGGCCTCCTGCATGCGTCAGAAGCAGATAGTTTTGTAGAATATCATGAAATGCCATCAGGGAGTTGTTGGAGGTATTTATAAACACTGGAGATGGAGGCTTTTTATTTGCTAACATACATAAGAGAAAAAAAATGGCTACAAATGGCTACTATTGGTTAGTTTAGTGACCTAGTGTCCAAGAAATGTTTTAAGTGATGTAAATGGGCAAACACTTTTTATTCTTAAAAAGCATTTATGTGTATTAATGTATATTAATAAAATACTGTTTTTCCATGTATAGTAGTGCTACATGGTTTTTGGTTGGTGTTTTTAAAGAACTTTAAATTTTGTTTTTCGATTACAGTTTACACCCAACATTATTTTGTATTGGTTTCAGGTGTACCACATAGAGGGCAGGCAATCACATACTTTCCAACATGTTAACCCTGATATTCCCAGTACCCACCAGGCACCATACACAGTTATACAGTATTAGTGACTATATCCCTAGGCTGTACTCTGCATCCCCATGACTGTTTTGTAACTACAATCTGTATTTCTCAACCCCTTTGCCTTTTTCACCCAGTCCCTCAAAACCCCTCCCCTCTGGCAACCGTCAGTCTGTTCCCTGTGTCTCTGCGTCTATTTCAATTTTGTTTGTTCTTTTATTTTGTTCTTTGGATTCTACATATAAGTGCAACCATATGGTATTTGTTTTTCTCTGTCTGATTTATTTCATTTAGCATAATACCCTCTAGGTCTATCCATACTTTCACAAATCTATACTTTCACCTATCATCTAACTCCAATTTGGTGTCTCAATCGCTTTCATGTTTCTTTTGACCCTCATTTGTGGTGACTTTTTCTTTTAATGAATTTGGTAATTGATGTTTAGGATGTCCTATTTGGTTGGACTTAATGTGTGAGGATCTTGGAGAGCCTGATTTATATATGCTTTTCTCCAGAGAAGATTTAGTTTTGCTTCTTTATGGTACTAGGATCACTTTCATAGAACTCCTCGACTGCTTAATTAATTGAGAGAAAATGAATTTGAATTAATAATTCTAAGAGGACATTGAAAATTCTTACATTTCAATGGTTAAAAATTCTTAAAAGTAAAAGGTTACTTAAAAAATATATATTGTTGTTATGTTCCCTATCTAAAGCCAGAGTAAAGGCATATTGTCTTGGACTCCCGTTGCTGAGGAAACTGTATGCAGGGGATAAGGTTTTCAGCCCACCCTTCCACTAAGGTTGTAGGTCTTCTTTAAAAATATATATATTTTTATTGATTTCAGAGAGGAAGGAGAGAGAGATAGAAATATCAGTAATGAGAGAGAATCATTGTTTGACTGCTTCTTGTACTATCAGGGATCGAGCCCGCAATCCAGGCATGTGCCCTGACTGGGAATCGAACCATCACCTCCTGGTTCATAGGTCGACACTCAACCACTGAGCCAGTGTAGCCAGGCTGTTGTAGGTCTTCTTGAGGGTCATCACTGTAACTCTCAAGTGTATTTGAGTTTGTGTACCTCCAAGATACCATCATCACTCCTCCTCCCCAAGCTCCAGAGTCCTAGTACCAGCATTTACATAAGGGGCAATCTCAACCTGTAAGTTTGGTTGCTTAGCATTATTCGTGCTTGATTTTTTATTTGTTTATTTTCTGTTTGTCAAAGGACTTTGCTTAAGGATTTCCCTTAATTTCCTTTGAGCTAAGCAGTGCATTTAAATGTGCATTTGTTTCAATGTATCCAAGAACTATTTGTATTTTTATCACCAGGGTTTTGAAAATTGATGCATTACTGGAAGCAGAAGCCTAGAGTCCAGAATTGTTTGCTGAATGACTGACTGACTGACTGAATGAATGAATGAATGAATGGTTATCCTTTGTAAATGGCTGAATTCAAATAAACCATTGGGTCCAATGCGGGTTAAAGCGCACATTAAGCCAGGTTTTATCTCACTGGGTCTGGATTACTTTTGACAAGACAAACCAATTTAAAACATTCCTTTGAAATCTATGGAAAGCCACATGACATGGGAACAAAGTGGGGGATGATGTTCATAATATGCTGAGAAAGTTTGAAATGGAAAATTCTCTTTAATAAGAAACCACACAATAAAAGGTTCTGGTTATATTTGTAGTTACGAGCTATGGTTTATTACCCTTTCTAGAGATTCTTATACTGAAACGTCGTTATAGGAAGAAATAAAATAGGGTTCACAAAGGAGCTTTTACCAGATTACAACGTGCCCTGTTGTCAAGTGGGAAAGAGGCATATCTGGCTGTTGTCGCTGCTTATGTGGGCCTGGGATCAGAGACCAAGCAGAATTCTTTCTGAACCTCTGGAATGCCCTTAGACTGAATTCCTAGTCATGACCACACCCGAAGAGTAATGCATGAGGAG
The DNA here is from genome assembly GCF_000327345.1 of Myotis davidii. Lineage (NCBI taxonomy): Eukaryota > Metazoa > Chordata > Mammalia > Chiroptera > Vespertilionidae > Myotis > Myotis davidii. The sequence goes on from NW_006287548.1 coordinate 1,782,055, forward strand.
GCTGTTTGATGGGTCCTTTAGGTACTAAAACAAATCAAAACCAGTCCTGTTCATTCTTACAAAGCTGTCCTCCCCTGTGTTCTTCTTGAACCATATAATACTCTTTAGTTTTTCATCTTTCTGAAGACCAGAAATTGATGCTTTATAGAATTTTGTGTAACTTTTCAATTAGGTAAGACTCATGTTACCATAGTGTGGAGAAGAGCTTGGCCGAGGGGATGACATGAGACTTTGGGTGAAGTCTCGGTTCTGAAGAGCTGTCTTTGCTGCTGGAGTCTACCGGGATTCAGGAAACCCTTAAGGCATGAAGATATTAGCTGGGTCAGCTTCAGTAAAACAGATGAGGTGCTAGTGGCTATTGTGGCTGCAGAAATTAGTGAACTTTTATTTTTCTTCTTCTTCCTCTGTGTGTTTTCATCCTTTGTTTCTATGATTGAGAATTTCTGGGCATGGCAGCCAGGACTGGCATTGCACACACCATACCCTGGGCTCCAAAGAGGTCATGAATTTGGATCTTTTCCCAGATTATACATCTGCCCCTCTAGCTTGTGTTTCACAGCATATGGCTGTGGCAGAGGGGGCAGATGAGAAATGGCCTCTGCAGTGCTTTTGAAGTATAAGAGAGAGGACACTCCTTATGGTCTGGTCATGAAGTTGCTGCTTGAGTATTAATAGGGTATGGGTAAAACTGTTCGCTTGCGCATTGTCTTTAGTAAATTAAAATGCGTGCAGTCATGGAAACCAATGAGTGTACTGCCTAATAGGAGTATAAAACATGAAAAATCCTGACCTCTGTTGTTAAGGAACTTATAAGTCACTCAAAATGACTATAGTAACACCTGCAAGGAGAAAAAATTGAGAATAGTTCATTTATTGCTTTAAATTGTATTGATTTTTCAAGTGCTGACATATAATTTTTCCTTAACATTTTATTTCTATATGCAAATACTTATTGGAGTAGTTAGCTCAGCCATTAGGGCTTCTTTTAAAATTGTAAAAGTTTAAGATTCTAGAAACTATGTATAGAATGCTACCAAATGGCAACATAGGGCAAGTTTGAGACCCAAAGTTACTGTCTAGCTGCTGAGAGGGTAATGCTTTCTGGGCCTGGAAAAATATCAAGAGTAAGAACACATGAAGGAAAAGAGACACATTGTACAAAAGAAGATGTATCATTCCTTATCCTAAGCTAATCTGCCACTTGTATTCTGGTTCCACTCCCAACTGTTTCTTCCAAGGCTTTCTTCAATCAATTCATAGCTTTTTCTCTTTACTTCTGTTAGAGGGAATTGGATAGAATTTCTATAAAAGGGTGTATAAAAAGAGTGTATAGGACTCGACAATTTCTCATCTTTGGGGACAAGAGATAAGGGGACCCAAAGCTTCCCTGAGACTGTTAGGCTAGAAGATCAGCAGAAAGGTGATACCTTTAATAGAAAAAGATAAACCATGAAGAAAGGCCAAGTTATGAGGAAGAAGGATCTACATTAATAAAAGACAAACATGCAAATTGACTGTACCTTTGCTATGCCTTAAGCCATGCCCCCCAGCCAATCAGAGTGACTATATGCAAATTAACCCAACCAAGATGGCGGCCGGCAGCCACGGAGCTGGAGCAAGCAGGAGGCTTGGTTGCCTCAGTGATGGAGGAAGCCAAGCTTTCCCCCCACCCTGGCCAGCCCTGAGCTCCACTCAAGGCTACAAAGTTTCAATTATAGAAGGTAAATAAATCCCAAAATAAAAAAAAAATGATAAAGAGGAGAAGCTGGGAGCTTCCATCGCCGGGTGCCTTGGCCAGCCTGAAAACGGCCCTCAGCCCCTCACCCAGACTGGCCAGGCACCCCAGTGGGGACCCCCCACCCCAAAGGGGGTGTGGTCAGCCTGAAAACAGCCATCAGCCCCTCACCCAGGCTGGCCAAACCTCCATGGGGTGAGGGTCTCCACTGGGGGGAGGGGGAGCTTGACCAGCCTGCAAACACCCATTAGCCCCTCACCCAGGTTGGCCAGGCATATCAGTGGGGACCACCACCCTGAAGAGGGTGTGACCAGCCTGCAAACACCCATCAGCTCATCACCCAGGCTGGCTAGGCACCCCAGCAGGCCCCCCACCCTGATCCGGGACACCCTTCAGGGCAAACCAGCCGGCCCCAACCTGTGCACCAGGCCTCTATCCTATATAATAAAAGGGTAATATGCAAATTAACCCTAACAGCAGAGCGACTGGGAATGACTGGTCACTATGACACACACTGACCACCAGAGGGCAGATGCTCAATTCAGGAACTGCTTCCTGGTGGTCAGTGCGCTCCCATAGGGGGAGCTCTGCTCAGCCACAAGCCAGGCTGATGGCTGCCAGCACAATGGTGGTGACGGGAACCTCTCCTGCCTCCTCAACAACACTAAAGATGTCCAACTGCAACTTAGGTCTGCTCCCTACTGGTAAGTGGACATCCCCCAAAAGGGCTGCCCCCTGGTGCTCAGTGACCTCCCACAGGGGGAGTGCCGCTCAGCCAGAAGCCAGACTCAAGGCTGGCAAGTGCAGCAGTGGTGGCAGGAGCATCTCCTGCCTCCACAGCAGCGCAAAGGAGCAGCAAGCCAAGCAGTAAGCAGCAGTGACAGGCAGGCAGTAAGGAGCGAGAGGTCCCAGACTGCGAGATGGATATCAACCTGAGCGAGCCTAAGCTGGCAGGCGGACATCCCCAGAGAGGCCCTGGACTGCAAGAGGGTGCAGGCTGGGCTGAAGGACCCCTTTCTCCCTCTTCCCCCATTAATCCCCCCCCCCCCGTTTGAAAATATGATTCTGAAACTCAAGAGACAAGTCAAGGTTAGCAATATAGGTTTAGAAGTCATCTGCATAGAGCTGATAGTTGGATCTTGGTTTTGTCCACATGATTGCACAGATTAAATTAAGTAATAATTCTTTAAAAGAGTTAGCAGCCATTAATTGATTTGGCTAACTAGCAGCCTAAGATGAAGACAAAGGCTGTTACTAGAGTTAATGATCAATCTCATTTTTGTTATTATCATGTTCAGTGGCTTGAAAGGACTAGGATTTGTCTCTGAAAATTAGCAGCTGTATGGGAAGGCAAAATTTCTAAGCAGTTAAAAATTCGATACCAAGTTAAATCAATTTATATATTTATATTCATAAGGTATCTTAAACATCCAAATGTGATTTTTGTTTTTAAATATTAGTGGGATATGACTGCATAGAAGTCATTATGCAATGAAATTGGCACTGATTTTGCCAATATAGTCTTGTGTTTTCTCTTAAGATGTAATTATATGCTTGTTTATTATATTAGTTGTCTGTTTTGATCAACTGACAAAAGTCAGCTTCTAACATATCTCCACTTAGTAAAAGTAAATGTTGAACAAATGATGATATGTTCTTCCTAAAGTATGTAGTGTTAGACATATACTGTTTCCTCTCTCTTTTTCCCCCCCAGTTTTCATATTCAGAGATTAATAGATAAATTTTCTTATTATTTAAAAAATATCTTTTTTACATGCATAAAAGGCACAGCTTTGCAATGAGTGATGTCTTCATAGTTATTGTAAATTGGTAATTCACATTACACACACATATACTACTATATTTTCATTTGCATACTCTTATGCCATGTTTACTGGTATTCATGCTGAAGTTGTCACAGAAATTGCTCTGTCCTCAGAACAAGCAGGAAAAATATAACATCAAAACTAGATGGAGGAAGCACCAATAGCTTACTCTGAGATAAATTAACATTTGTAGGCCTAAAGAAAGGAAAGACATCCAAGAATAAGTATAAAATGCCTATTTACATTTGACCTTTGGGGGCACTAGGGTGGTTAACAGAATAGATGCATTTTCAAGATTGAACATCTGAGCATCAATCTCTAAATGTTAGTAACAATCTGGAACATTTACTTTTGAAATTAATGTGAAGGGTTCTGCAGCTTCTTTTTCTGCATTGAATTTTGACATGTTGCTGTCATCACAACATTGGTTGTTTTTGTTTTGTTTTTTTACCTGAAAATGGCATACGTTCCTATACGGTGGAGTAGGGTAGAGTCTCAGGTGCTTTTTGACATGCCACCAATATTGAGACTTAACTGAAGAGATAGCTACTGCAGTGTAGTCATGTCTATATCACTTTGCATTGTTTTGGTCTCAAAAAGGAAAAATAAATCTTCTAGGGAAACATTGGTAACGAGGGCTATAATTTCATTTTTTAAACTAATATCCAGTGATCTTTTGAGCACTTGATACTTATTAATTGCATTAGGTGCCAATCACATGCTAATAAAGAAAATTAAGACATAGTAAAATCTTTGGATTTTCCAGATGTGAATTTTACCAGGTATGTATTTATTAAATTAAACAGGCTATCCCCAAGTGCTTAGAAATCTTCTGTTGATATAGATTTTTATCATCTTGGGACTTTGCCAGTGATAGAAAATGTAAATCTTCAGAGAAGGGCTTTTTTGATTTTTACTAAAAGTAGCTTGCACATCCTGTAAGACATCAATCACAAGACGTATTAGGAACATCATACTAAAATATTAAAATGTTTCTTATGCTAAGATTATACCACTCTATCCTGAAAATACATAGCTTCTTATCTGAATATACTCTGCCTTTTAGACTTCCATTTCAAGGAAGGAAAAGTACTTTTTGATTAAATATCTATTGATTTACTGTCTCCCAGGCCCACCAAATAGAGTTCATCTAAGACTAAAATGCAGTTACCTCCAGAATAAATTTTGGCAGCTGAAATGGAATTTGGCAACTGTTTAACTGGACAGAGAAAATTCACTGAATTTAGAACAAGAAGTCAAGTGGACACTATTTTATCTCATTCAGGATGCAGTGGTATTTTAAGGAGAGATAATATTAAGATGGCAACCTAATAAAATAAATAAAAATGAATTTAATTTTTTAGTTTATAACCCCATGCAACATTATAGGTCAAGAATACAGTTATCGCCCGCTGGCATGGCTCAATGGTTGAACACTGACCTATGAACCAGGAGGTCACAATTAGATTCCCAGTCAGGGTACATACCCAGATTGTGGGCTTGATCCCCAGTAGTGGGCATGCAGGAGGCAGCTGATCAAGGATTCTCTCTCATCATTGATATTTCTGTCTCTCTCTCCCTCTCCCTTCCTCTCTGAAATAAATGAAAATATATATTTAAAAAATACAGTTATTGGAGCCTTTATTGGGACCATAAGCAACTTGTTGCTTACTAATTTCCCTGCAGGAACACTTGCTTACAACCAGCACTGAGAGTTAATACATGGCAAGGACTTAACATGGTACCTAGAATACAGTAAGTTTCCAATAAATGTTAGCAGTTATGATGGTTTTGTTGCTATTTTCTCCCTCTGACTAATTTCAAGAAGCATGATTTTGGCTCACCTAGATTTTGAATTCCGGATCCTATTATTTTGGCAATAAAAGGATTCTTTTCAATACCTTGCCCTATTTCATTCTCACTAAGAGGAAGAGATTGGCGATGGTGGTGGTCTCCTGGCAGACATCTTGCACACATGGTTTTTAGAGTCAGGGTGAAGGCATATTAGTGATTTTCAGTGAGACGTGCCACTTTTCAGGCTTATTCTTGAATTCTCCTTACAGCCAGGGCTATTAAAGGCATTGTCAACAAAAAGAGCCCCATCCTCAATCTTAATGACACTAAAGAAGAAGAAAAAATGGCATTTTACTCACAAGATTTAGAAAAGCTAAATCCAGGGTGTGTGTGTGTTTACGAAAATCTAAGGTAATTGAGCTCATTTTGAAATTTTAATAATGCATACCTTTAACTTTCACAGTATCATTTACTCTGAGCTCTCTTTTTTCTTACTTTTCTTTTGTAGTCCCAATAGTAGTTTCCCATTTTAGGCAACATTGATAACAGAACTCCTTTAATATTTATACATTCGTGCAAATTATGGCATCAAGTAGCAATACCTGATTTCTTGCTGGGTTGTGATATTGCATAAGATACTGTGAAGATCCGAGCAAAGTAAAAGGCATGGGTGCAGATACGTTTTCAGGGAAGGTAAGCATGTGAGACAATGAAGAGCAAGTGGCTTGTAAATACTGAACTCTGCAGTGGAAAGTGCACAGATTGTGTGACACAGACAATAGGGCAACAGGGGCTTCGAGATGGGTGAGATCAGTATTCATCAAGAAGGGATTTGGCCTGAGCTTTGAAGGACTGGTTTGGATCACTGTAGAAGAGATGGGGAGGCATTCAGGGCAGCAGGGAAAGCAAAAGCAAGCTCCAAAGCAGAAATGTCATGCAAATGTCATAGTATGCCCTAATTTTAATGATTCTGCAGTCCTAGGAGGTGACTTTGATCTCATTGTAATTTCTATCAGCAGAAAAAGATTCCAGTGTAGTAGCTGGCTTCATTTAGAGATAGGAAGATTGAATACACACATAGGAAGATTAAATACTGAATACATACATTTTAGAAATAATAACAGCAAATAGAAATATGAAAAAGCTGGGATTTTAGTTTCTAGCTTTCCTAAGCATATTCTGTAACCCAGGGCTTATTTTTAAGAAGACAGAATTCTTAGAGCACCATAAAGTAACTCAAACACTCAAGAAAACGAATCTAATCTCTAAAGTAGAGGAAGGATGTTTTTCTTAATACTCTAATAAAAAAGGCTGCCACCATATTTTATATGGCACCAATTCTGTTGGTTATTAATCAAACTCTTTTAAGGCTAAACTTCAGGCTTGCTCTCAGCCCAGGGCCTTTCGTGAGTGTGCCCTGGTGAACATAACCATCATTCAACTCCTTGCCTTCGCCAGTGAGAAAGAATGCTGACACCGAAATGTTTTAGAGGCAACTGCAAGGACTCGTTAATACTGCGCCAAAGTAGGAACTGCTGATCATCAGGCATTTGATCACAAAGTAAATTAGAGGCTGTGCATCACCGTGTCTGTAACAAACACGCATTAGTAAAAGTAAATGAGCATGAAGACAGACCGATTAAGTTCTGCTTGTATAATTGGTTCTTGAAAACACTTTATTCCAATATATTAGGAGAAAAATGAGCATCAACTTGCAAATCAAAGTGGCTCTGTTGTATCACTGAACAGGTGAATTGTTAGAGTTTTGTAGTAAAAGATTCTGGCAGAAGCTGGTATTGATTCAAATTACTGGTCAGCACTCGGAGATGCTGTACTTTCTGGGTGTTAAAGATCCACTGGGAAAATAAGAGAAAGAAAATTGAGTTTCAAGTATATCAAAGCATTTTATTTGAAATGAAGTGGAAAGAACCTCGTGTTCTAATGTTACTAGTGTTACGAGGCAGTAATTTGTGGATAAAAAGTAGAAATACAGGTCTGCAAGCAGTATTTTAACATTTTACTTCTGTGGAAACTTGACTTGGGATGGTGAACACACAATACAATATACAGATGATATGTTATAGAATTGTACGCCTGAAACCTATATAATTTTATTGACCAATGTCACCCCCAATAAGTTCAATAAAAATGAAAATAATAAAAAATAAAAGGAAAATTAGAAAAAAATAATTTTACTTCTGAGATATTCAGCCAGTCAAAAATAAGTTAAAAATATAAAACAAAGAATAATTTTGAGGAAAATAGCAGAGGTTTGGCAAAAGAGGAGACTTTTTAACTCTTTGGGGAAATTTTTGAAATGAGTGAAGATTTTCATGTGTCCATGAGAATCAGGACAAGAAATCATATCATTCTAATAATCTCATTAATGAACTAAGAAATGGCCTTAGAAATTACTTCAAGTGTGGACTGGCACTTCTCAAAAGAAGAAAAGATAATGTAAGAAAATGTAATATTCCTGTATAATAAAGGCACACTCAAGTACAATTTCCCAAGCAAGTGGTTCACCCTATGAATAAAATTAGTATAAGTCATTCAGTTTCAGAAAACTGTGAGGTTAGAAGAGTGGATATTATTTTATAGAGGAGGAAACTGCGACGTTGATGTAAATGGTAAGGGACAGTGTCTAGATGTGAGTCTAAGTCACTTTAAAAGTCTTTTTAAAATACCTAAATCATTCAAAACTTTTAGGATTGCGCTTTTGTCTTCAGATAAACAGGATAGATAAATTTCCACCAAATAGAAAAAATCTATAATAATAAAAGCATAATATGCTAATTAGACCAGACGGCCGAACAACCTTCCAGACGAAGCCGGGGCTACAAGGTCTGAGGCAAGCCAGGGCTGTGAGGGCCGAGCCACTTGCACTAATTTCATGCATCAGACCTCTAGTTTTATTATAATTTTCCATTCATCAAAGTCAAGTTCTCAATAATTGAAGGTCTCTTGAGTGTTTTTAAATACACTCATTTAGATATTTTGTACTGAAAACTTTTTGGTACTTAATTCTATAGAAATAATGGCACACTCTTATAGCCAAATAGACTCTTTCAAATTGTTTTTCAGTTTTTTTTTCCATGGGTAGTATAGCTAGGACATGATCAAGGAAGCAAGGAGGACTTTTCAGGTAATGTTTCCTGAGTAAGAAGAGAGAGAAAGCAATGTTGGCAGCTTGTTAGAATTTCCAAGAACCTTTATGTTCAGGAATTTATATTCAGGAATTTCATTGATTTTTTTTAACTGCCCCCAGGGGCAGTTGAGCTCCTGGGCTGCTGATTCTCAATAACCAACTCATACCTGACAAACAAATATGCATTACTCTGTGACAAGGTGTAATTAGTAATTTCCCTCTGAACTGGAGTAGTCATTTCGGCTGTCAGAAATATCTTTTTCTTAGTAAGAAAATTTACTTGCAGAAACAAATTAAGATCTGAAGGATACTTACCAGGGTGAGCGAGCAAGAAGTGGGTTAGCTGAAAGGAAGCTACGCACTTCTCCACCATGGGAATGTGCCACAGACCAGTGTCTAGGGATCCCTCCTGGCACTTCTGCCAATCTCCTCATTCACAAAGATCATATAATTTGTAATTTTCTCCCTGAAATATAGCAAATAAGAACTGACAGCTTTAAGGGGCTTTTGCAGATCCTTCAGACAATAATGTTTTGAGTACAGGACTCAATTAATTCATAATACTATTTGTGTCTGTTAAGAAGGCTCAGTTGCTACAAATAACAGAGCTCAACTATAGGTAACATTATGATGTAGGGTTTATATTTCTGAGATAATAAATCGTCTGAATATAGGCCCCAGCCCGCAGGGGAGAGAAGGAGGGAGAGTCAGTGGATTTGGGGTTGGTTGTGTCTCTGATTTTCTTGGCTTCTTCCTCTTGACCATCTCATAACAGCTCTGGGCATAAGGGCTGAGGTGAAAACAGGAAGAGGTAGGAGGAGGGAAAGGATAGTGCCAGCCTTCTCTATCTACCCAGTACAAGCTAAGGCCTCCCCCCAGAAGGCCTCACCCTCTTCCACGCATGTCTCATGGCCCAGAATTGGCTCATTGCCCTCGCTAACAGCAAAGGCTAGAATGGAGGTATTTGATTTTCTAGCCTCTGCTCTGGAGTCAGCGGAGGAAGGAATTCTGCCACAAATGAACTTTACTGTGCATCACATTAATCCCAGGACAGTTGCTGCATTCGCCACAAGCTCGCCAGGATCTAGAAAAATAATCACTTAAGGATAATTCCTGTACATCCAAAGACAGAGAAAATTATCCTCCTGCCGGGGTCCAACCCCAGCGGGTCCAGGGGTGCCCAAAGGTGTAGACGGAGTCGGCGAAGAAGGAATGACACGGAGACAGCGTTCAGTTGATCAGCAGCCTAGCCAGGATCTCCAGCCAAGTTCTGGTCTGGATCTCCAGAGAAGTTCTGCCGTTTATTGTCTTGTTACATCCGTATTTATACCAGTTGATTTTAATCCTGTCAATTTCTATTACAAAGGTTAGGGTGTTTCTTATCTCCATTCCAGGGAGTAAAGATTATGTAGCTTA
>NW_006287548.1:1793805-1827572 GCF_000327345.1 Myotis davidii
CGAGGAATTTCCCTCAGAATCTACATTTAGTATATTAATTACAAATAGAGTATGTTGTAGAACATGATGAGGAGAGGAATATTTAAACTCATTTTCTTGTAATTTTTTAATTTGTGTTTTTAAAGTTTGGTGAGCCCTTTCTACTATTGCTTGGCCTTGAGGATTGTAGGGTATTCCTGTAGTATGTGCGATGCCGCCAGCTCCTCCCAAAGGTTTCAGGAGCTGGACTTTGTGCCAGGTGCACTTTCTGGAAAATGATTCAAATTCATGCTTCAGCAAAATCTAAGATTCCTTCCAGACGAGGGAGGACTTTCAGAGTCACTTGAGAACATATGAAGTGCCAGTGCCAAGCACTTGCTGTGGAGGGTCATGGCAGGAAGCCTCAGAGCCCCATGTTTGAAGGATATGCATGGAAAAGTGGCATTGATAAGCAATAGTGATCGATTGTTCAGCTTTTAGTTATTAACATACAAGTAAATGTGCCAATAACTACTATGTATCTGTATATATGTATGGTTTTATATACATATATATACAGTTAAAGCACACCTATACATATGGACATATGTATATCAGAATTTCCACCTGAGGTAACCAGTGTTACCCTAAGTTGACATAATTTTACCCCAAAGCAGAAATATTTGCTCTTACAGAAAATATGTGAACTTATTAAAATGTACAGTTGCTAGTCATCATTTGGAAGTAAGTCATAGGTCCTCACTACCATTGCCTACTATTTCCATAGAGGAACCAAACATAGACCAAGAGCTCCAGGTTGCAAACCACTGTTCACCACTTTCCACAGATGCTCCCACAGTGCATTTGAAAGAAAACATTACATGGATGTTAACAAGACTTATTGTGGCAATCATTTCACAATATGGACAAATATCAAATCATGATGTACACCTGAAACTAATATAATTTATATATCAGTTTAAAAACAAAACATGGTAGCATATATAAAAGTTACTTTATTTTAAATTAGCCATGTTTTAACAGTATATTAGCCCTCCTGTAGTAAACTTAGGAAAAGATACTATGTTTGGCCTTATTCTCTGAATGAAAGGTAAAACATTTGATTCCTGTAAAATTTTGCATAATTTGATTTCTCAGAATTCAGATTGTAATATATATATTACCACCTTGTCACACATTTTCTTATTTCAGATCATCTGTCCTCTGATTGCCATAATTATTTCCCCCCATAATTATAGTTTTATTTGATAGACCATACTTGTTTTAAATAGATAGTAGCAATAGCTGGTGTTAAAATGTGCGAACTTCAATATATGAAGGCCATTAAATATTTATGATTAGTTTTATCAATTAGTATGTACTGGCTACAAGTAATTGATAATCAATGACAGTGGTTTTACCAAAAAGGGTTTCTTTTTCTTGGGCATGAAGAAGGGCAGAGGCAGGCAGGCCAGGGCTAGGATAACTCCTCGAACAAGTCCTCAGAGCACAAGCCTCCTTGTGGCTTCCTGCTCCTCCTGCGATACCTTGTGGCTTTCAAGGAACAAGGAAGATAGAGACGATGGGTAAAGAAATAAGACATGCCAGCTGGTTCTGCCCCTTTTATCTAGAAACAATAGCTATCCAGAAACGTGACCTTAAACACATTGTTTACATCTAATTATTCAAAACCAATGCACAGTGACCCAGGATTTCGTGAATGTATGGGGAGAGGAGTATATTTAATGAGTAGCATTTCTTCTCCAAAAAAATCAGGATTTTTGTTAAAAGGAAGAAGGTGAAAAGGATTTCAGATAGACAACAAATAGTGCATAAGACAGATGAGTTAAACAAATAAAAACGGTCCCATTTATTATATCTTAGGTTTTTTTTCTAAATTTAACTTCAAAGCCTGAAGTGATTGAAAAGAAAACCATTTTGAAATGCAGCCACTGAAAATTATCTGTGAACAAGTTCAGTGTCCTCTGAACAGCAACTAACACATACATTGCAGGAATTTAATGAATATTAAATTAAATTGTGTTGATTGCTTCAACGAGTTTCCTTAACCTAAGTTTTTATTTTAACTGTTGCAACTCACTATTCATATATACAATCAACTGTTAATTACCAAAGGGTGAACTCTCTGAATTCCCATTGTTGGAAAATCTGGCTCTCCGTCCCAGGTGTGCATTGCCTCCTAGGGGACAGCTTTCCCTCCTCTTAATCTTAGGGTGATCCCTCCTCCTGGCCCTCGCAAGGCAGGGCCTGCGTGGAAGCATTTGTTAGTTCCCCAGCACACCCAGGTCATCTCCTTAAAGGGCCTTCCCCTCCCATGAGGTCCTCCTCCTACAGCAAAGGTAGAGCACACAGGCAGTTATCTAAAGGAGCAGCTACTTTGGGGCCAGTCTTCTCGTTCTTGACTACGAATCAGGGCGGGAAATATTAAGCACAAATATAAAATGCGGTTGCCTAAGAATTTGCATACTCCTCCTAAATCAGGAATTCCCATTCTTGTTGGAGATGTTGCGAGTTTCCAGTGCAAACACTCCGTTTGTTCAGTCAGTCATGTGTTCACTTGACAAACACCTGTTAAATCCCTGCTATGTGCTGTATGTCATGCTGAGCTCACAATATATGTTGCCACACCGTGTTCTGCAGCCAAATCAAACAATGTTTGTAAATGCAGCTTGAAAAAATCGTTACTCTCATAAGTTACCTCTGTTGTTTTTTTATTACTAACAAGTCCGCCAGTTCTGTGGCGAGGGTGGAAGGGAGTTAATCGTGCAGACTGCATGTGAGTCTTGTGAATGGTGCCCCAGGGGTTGCATAGCACACAACCTGTGTGCGTGCACGAAGTTACTCAGGTTATTTTATTGCACGTTTGAGGATTAGTTCCTGGTTTGCGTTATCCATGTCATTAGTTTATCATCTAGATTTGGACAAACACAGAGGTTTGGGGTTGTTGTTTTTCGTTTTTTTTTAGTAAATTTTCCTCATATGTATCTGGATCTTAGATAAATTAAAGTGTCTTTAATTTCCATAAATTTTAAAATCTCTTAAGAGAATTCAGTACCTGTGTTCTTTATTTTCTGGATTCTTTTGTAAATAGACAGCATGTACACATGCTTGTGGGGTTAGGATATATGATAAACTCCAAACTTGGAAAATTTGCAGGAAGATTGGCCAACTGGTTTCATTCCCTGAAGCTTGAAGGAAAATACTCCATTTTTCAAGCCCCTTTAGACACTTCACTCCAATCACTACTGAGAGAGAAAAACTAGTTATCTTGTTCACCTCAGGGAGAATTTTTCACAGTATTTATTATTACACAAGTATAGGGAATATCACATTCTTTTATGAACACTTTTGTTATATTCCTTAGTTTACATAATTTACTTTTACATTAGTGAATTTTTAAATCATCATTTCTACTTAATTTCTGCCTCAAATTATTGAGGTATCTATGTCAGTTAACCCATTACTTTTTCATTATACCTTTTATTAAATACAGTATTTGTTTTCAGTTAGCATCAAATGCAAAATTTGTCAGACCACTTTTGAGTCCTCTTTGGAAATTATTGCACTACTTCACACATGATCCATAGCATTTTCTCTTCTTGGCTTTTCAACAAGTCTGTAATGTGTATCTCTTAATAGTACTCTTATAATTTAAACTACGAAAAAACCAGGTTGGTGAAATTTAGAAATATAATTTTACTGAATATTATTTTAATATTTTAAAATTGATTTTCTTCGTTATCCTTTTCTTAATTTTTTGTCATCCTTCATTATAGAGTTGGGTGTTGTTTGGAAATGCTTTTAGTTGTGGCCTCTTCTAGATTTCTGTCTGCTTATATGCCTTTTGAATACAGGTTTAAACATAAGAAAAAGAAAAAACTGTAATGCTTAGGTTAGCATCCCCCAGCTGTGGGGCAATCGCAGACTGTGTGAGCAGGACGTGAATAAAGAGGTAATATTTAATCACAAGTCAACCCACGGCCCAGTGCTAGGCTTCTGTCAGTACCCTTTTGGAAAGAAAAAAATCTCTTGAGTTTCACAGATTAGCAAAAACTTCCTTGTATTTACCATGCCCTGAAAATACAATTAACAGTGTGTATGGGGAGAAGAAAGATAATGAAAAGAGAAATTAGTTTCTGAAAAGCACATTCTAATGAGGCTATGAAATATAAGTTCATGTGTCGTATCTCAAAATATTTATTTAAGAGACACAGCGATAAAAACCAGGAGCCTCCTGTCTCTTTCGATTACCCAAACGAGGTCATTGTGGCTTCATAATAGTATAAAAAAATCTGGGCTTGTCATTCTTGTGTTTAATCCTGAATTCTGTATTTTGTTGGAAAGAGGAGCTGCAGACAAAAAGTTCAATTAGATGTCCTTATGAAAGACAAGAACTTTAACAGGGTTTGTTGTTGTTTTTTCATATCAATGTGATTGTTCAAATACTAATGCAGATTGCTCTTGGTGGTTCTGAGTTAAAAAACAGTGTTAAAAAACAGAATGTAACTGAGTAAACTTGAAGACCTAACTGGCTTTATTGAATGATTCTTGAATCAGGTAACATCCCATCCAGCCGGTAGAAAAGAGCTCCCAGGAGCTGTACAAAGTGAATGGCTAATCTAGGCAGAAGGGGAAAGGACAGGAGAGAACCCATCACCTTAAAGCATGGAAAGGGCCTATGTGTCAGAATACCTAGTTGCCACTGACCAGAAAATTCCAGACTGACCTGTTAAGACGACATTGAGTTGAGTTTTAAATCTGGGTTTGCTGACGTGGAACTTATCACAAGTCACTCCATTTTGGGCCTGTTGTTTCTTTTTCACTATGGGAAGCAGAAGCTATAATCCCAGGTGTGTTAGTGATATTGGCATTATTTAGTCTGAGAAGTCCATTAGGAGGTAGTCTTGATACAAGTCACTGAAGCTGTTGCCCTCGGAGGTGTTCCCTTCCTGGACATGTAGAATGTACACAATAAGCTGTATATACAGCATTCATTCATTGTTGACACAGGAAGTCCCAGTGGAAAGTTGAATGGGAGAGCACTCTGCAGCCTCATCCTACTTGCCATGCCTTCCTTTTGTGTGAACCAGCAGGATTTCTGGTGCCAGGAGAGCTTTGCAAAACAACCTGGAGAGAAAATGCACCTTCTGAAAAGGTAGTTAAACCTCAAAGGACTCCAGCTCCTTAGTGTTTCTACAGTAATTGTGGTATTTTCTATTTCTTATTCATCCTTGTTAGAAGAAATGGCAAAAGCTGCAGCCAAAATAGGTTTTTGGAAAGAATTTAAAAGAAGACAAGGCGGCAGAGCCAAGCATTACTGTGGAGGAGTACAGGGAAGAGGAGGGTTCGCCAAAGGCATGGGGTGGGCCTGGGGCAGTGGGAGAGGGAGGCAGAGCCCACAGCACAGAATGGGCCCCATGGAACACTGGAGCGTTTCCCAGGGAAATGGAGGGATTTCACAGTGCGGCTTGTCGCAGTGATCAGCAGCACAGCACAGAGGCACAGAAATGTCTGCCTCCAGGCTCCCCAGGAAATCCCTGAGAGGAGAAGCCCGAAGGACTCTGGCCTCGAGACTGGCCATCCTGGGAGGGAGACCTGGAGGGCGGTGGTAACCTGCATGGCCTTCACTGTCAGACAGCCCTGGCTTTGAGACCTGGTGCCACGGCTGGCTCAGTGTGTGACCCATGGGTGTTCTGAGACGCAGCTTCTTTAGCTTTAAAACAGGAAGAAGAATAATAGCAACCTCAAGATGAAGTGGATTTAGATGATTTATATAGAACAACTAACACGGTCTCTGGCACTTAGGACAACTTCCAAACATGTTCATTGTTATCATAGTTGAGTGATCTGCATATTTGCAGCGCCAGGGTGCCATTAACTAAGAAGCCATGCTAAGCTATCAAGGATGGGCAATCTTTGAGACTACAGTCAGGAAGACTTCAACCCATCAGTCAAACAACAGATTGAGTGCCCACTCTGCCAGGCATTGATACAAAGGTGACCATGGCTTCATCCCTGCCTTCAAAAGCTGTGAGTTTAGTAAGGGAGACAGATACATACACAATGATACATAACTCATAAGAGCAGCTATATCATGTTGTTTGGGTCCCTGAAACTAGAGACAGAGAGCGTGAGTTCAAATCCCAGCTCTGTCGCTGTGCAATTTTGGATAAAGGACTTACCCTCTCTGTGCCCAAGTGTTTCCCTATATAAGTGACCATAATAATAGCACTTGCACCCATGGGTTGTGGTGGGAATTAAACTTGTGGATACTGTATAGGGCTTTAAAAAATACCTGGCACTAAATAAATGCTAGGTGTTATTACATGGTGGTAACAGAAATTAGGAACCTGGCCGCTTCTCTCTCCCTTCTTTCTTTTTTGACATAGAGGTGGTTAGGGGGGCTTCCTGGTGGAAGTGGTATCTAAGAAAATAAAGTTGAGGAAAAGCTGTCCTGAGCGGAGAGAAAAGAATCCTGGAGAGAAATGCATGTGCAGTGACACAGAGGAGGGTGCTGGCATCTTTGGAGTACAACAATTAGTTCAAAATGCCTAGAATTTGGAATGTGTGGGGAAGAGCAAAGGAAAAAGAAAGGAGGTGAGGTAACATGGGTGAAAGAGGCGAGATCATGAGGGCTTTGTAAACCATCCTAAGGAGTTTGGACTTTCTCCCAAAAGCAGTGGGGAGCCTGGCGGAGTAACTTGATCACATGATCAAAAACCCTGGAAACGGATGCCTGGAAGGAGAATGTGGGGAAGTAGGGACCGCGCTGAGCGGAGGGTGAGCCTCAGAGAAGGCCCACATTTGGGGAAAAGGGGAAGAAAGGGCACCAGGAAAGGCAACTGAGAAGAACCAGGTAGCAGCGGGCCTGCGTGCAGGAGGAGGATAGGATTTCAAGCAGAAAGGGTTAAGCCAAGTATGCAGTGCTGCAGAGAGATCAAACAAAATAAGGAGCCAGGGAAGTTTATTGGTTCTGGCAATTAGGAGGTAATTGGTGACCTTGGAGCACTAGAGCTGGAAGCCATATGGCAGGGGATGCAGAGAACAGGGAGGAAGTAGACTCCTTGGATGAGGCCTCTGGGTGCCCCCAACCTGGCATTAAAATAAGGGAAAGGAGGCCTGGCCTGTGTGGCTCAGTTAGTTGAGCGTGGCCCCATGAACCAGGAGTTCAGGGCGCATGCCCGGGGTGCTGGCTCGGTAGGGGGCATGCAGGGGGCAGCCAATCAATTTTTCTCTCTCATTGATGTTTCTATCTCTCCCTCTCCCTTCCTCTCTCAGAAATCAATAAAAACATATTTATAAGAAGAGGGAATAGAAGACCTGCAGAGCCTTTTGAATAAGAGAAACTAAAGAGGAGATTTCAGTGAAGAGAATATTTCTTGACTCCGAATAATGGAGAAGCAGACCACTGGCAGGCTCAGAAGGGAGAGTGTCCCTCTCTATTGGGCATGAGGCTTAGAAGACAGGGTGGATGCAGGCAGAGAGACCATTTGTGAGGCTGAGAAAGAAGAAACTTAGAGGGTATTTTTTAAAGTTCTGAGAAGGTGGGGAAATGTATGGAAATAGGGGCCTTGCTGCTACAGAGGGTTCTGAGCCAGCTGCTGGGGGCTGTAGGGACTTCTTGAGAATGAGCGAAACATCTGCTAGACGCCTGGAGGCTAGTGCACTTCCCACAGTAACTTACTGAGTCTCATTGCTCTGTGAGCCTCGCATAGTTGTGAGACTGAAACATGGCATCCACTTAATTCCTTCAGAAACGTGAATTTAACTCTGAGTCAGAATTTTAAGAAGCTACTGAATTTTAGAAAATAGTGTTTGTTCTCCAATTCCCTTAGCTGTGCTAACTTTCCCCCAAAATTCAACATTGCTTATCAAACGACAGCCAGAATAAGTGGTGGCGCCTCCAGTGCCCTCGTCTTCCCCTTCATTCAGTGCTGGTCCCATTTCAGAACTCTCTGCTTCTTTAAAATGTTCCCTCAGGTTGCCCGAAATGTACCTTACTCTTATTCCTGCCATTCTTCCTGCCTCTAATGTCAACTAACCCCATTGGAGGACTCGTCCTATTCATATATTTCATCTATTACCAGCTTTTCTCATTACATTCTTTCCTATTTTCAGGGGTTTTTGCTTTGTTAATTATGTGCATTGGCCATAATTTCCCAATGGCATTATTAAAATGTCATATTGTCCAAAGGGCAAGCTAAACGGATGCCTTTCCATTTGGAACAGAATTTCTCCCTAAATCACCGCTTTGATGTGTCTTTGAAATTTAGACCTTGGAGGTGCCTCAGTCTAGTTTCAGAGTCTTTGCCTGAAACTCTGCAGAGTTCACAGTCACTTACTTCCTGGTGTGTGGGACCCGAGAGGAGGAAGGCAGCTCTCAGTGGCTCAGTCTGGCCCATTTCAGCCAAAGGATAGCACTTCCCTGAAATGTACCACCACTCAGAGAACATTTCTCACTTTACAAGAGCGTCAAACCGGGCTGGACGAAGGGCATTCTGGGAAGTGCTCCAGTGTTTCTGACCATAAAGCTGGGTTTCTGAAATCCAAGATTACTCCCAGCAGGGACCCTAAATACAGCCTGAACCTAAAAAAAGGAGTAGCCCTGCTTTACCTGAGATGTCGATAAATTGAGATCACTTATTTTCATCCCGGAGCCACACTTGGTGCTGAACCATGAAAAGCAAAAATACATTTAAAATATTAAACCGTAAGCTATTAGAGGAGGGTAAAAGAGTCCCTTTGTGTCGGGATTCTTCTGTCTGAAGGAATGAATAGCAATTGCCTTTCTCTGTCATAAATTGCTTTCACATAATACCTTTCAGAGGGAAAAAAAATGACTTTAGGACAAAATCCAGTCACTGCGCCTTTTCCTATGCTTGAACTTTAGAAGAGAAAAATAACATTAACAGATTATTAAACTATTTGTCACCAAAGGAAAGTAGAAAGTATTTTTGTGCCTTGGATAATTTATAGCAAGAAAAAAAACCACATCAAAAGGATAGCCTTTACTTGCCCTGCTTTCAAAATCTACTAATGTTTCTTTTTCCACTGTAATTCACAATTGCCCTTGGTTTACAGACTTGTGATGTTGTTCATTAGTGCAAAAGGTTTAATTTTCATCCTAAAACCTAGATTAAGTTTCAGAATTCAGCAGGCGAGAAAGGAACTATTGAAAAACACGTGTGTGTGTGTGTGTGTGTGTGTGTGTGTGTGGTGTTTCTTTTTTTCCTACGGGAAGGCTTAGGTTCTCAGAGGCTATCAAATTCCAATGTTGGTTTGTAAATAAGTATCAGCAAGTCTGTTGTCCTCCCAGACCAGGCTGTTGGTCTCATTTGTGTGTTTGCAGTAAATTCATCTACACAAGCTTCCCTGATAAAGTTAATGCTTAGTTAATTACCCAGAGCCTTGACATGGCCTGTAATTGCCATTTGGCAAACAAACATTTGAGACGTGTCTTGGGTAGAGTTTGTTGAGACCTAGAGGAGCAAGCTCTTGATGGATGGGGGACAAACCAAATAAATACTGTATTTTACGTCCTTTTAATTCAGGGCCAAGTGGATTTGGATGAAGTGTTTATTTAGTTTGCTGGCTGTTTCAAGATGCTGCGGTGTATTGATTCCTTTTATTACTAGCAGCCGTTTAACCTAACCTCTTCCAGATCCAGTATTTTAAAAGCCATAAATTTTAACTTCACTTATGAGCAAAGGCTGAAATGCTGTGAAAGCCTTTTTATTAGTTGAGCTGCACCATTCTCGATGCTCTCATGTCACCCATGGCAACAATATTTAAAGGCTTCTTAAATTAGAGTGGCTGCTCAGCTGCT
Source organism: Myotis davidii (assembly GCF_000327345.1). NCBI lineage: Eukaryota > Metazoa > Chordata > Mammalia > Chiroptera > Vespertilionidae > Myotis > Myotis davidii. Next base: position 1,803,611 of record NW_006287548.1, read on the forward strand.
GGGGAGGGGCAAAGGCAGCTATAAAATGAAGTCATAAACATCTACAGGGTGCGGGGTCCAGGATGCGACAGCAGCAGGTGCAGGGGAGAAGGAGCCGGCCTACAGAGATGAGGATTTGGGTTGATCGTGTTAAGTAAACATTTACTTGAGCATCTCACATACTGAACACTGTTTGGAAACAAGGAACAGAAGACTCAGTAACCAAAGACTGGGGTGGAGCCAGAGACCAACTAGGGAGACTTTCCTGGTCTTCTTTTTTTTCTAGTGTTTATTTATTGATGAGAGAGAGGGAGAGGGAGAGAGAGAGAGAAACGTCAATTTGTTGCTCCACTTGTTTATTCATTCGTTGGTTGACGCCTGTATATGGCCTGACCAGGAATCGAACCTGCAACCTTGGTGTATCGGGTTTTCACTCCAACCAACTGAGCAGCGACCTGGCCAGGGCTTTCCTGGGCTTTGTGTTCCGAAGTCTCAGGCACCACACTGATCTCTGGAATTAGTATAAATCAAGAAACCGACTTTTTTCCCCCTTGGATTTGAAAATAGATGCTCTCTATCATAGATCAGTTCGAACAAGATCCAGGAGAGACTCCTCAGTGGCAGGGCTTAGCTGTTCCTCTGAGGACAGGGAACTATTTTGTATCCGTAAAACAGAACCATGTCATGTGGAAATAGCCCAATAATTAACCTCTTGGCCAGGTTGTAGACACTTTAAAGGACCTAATTTTCCATGAAAAGAAAAGAAAGAGATACACATGTTTACTCCTGAAGGGCGTCAGTAGGTGAGAATGCCTTGTGTTGAGGGGTTAAAGACAGAAAGAAACCAATTCTACTTGTGTGGCTTCCTGGTTTTAATGTATGCACGTCGTTAGCTTTGGTCTGCTTTGTAGAACATTTCCCGTCAGTTTTCTAATTATCAAAGATGTTTGTTTAAACAAATTTTCTTTTTCTCAACCCCTAGACCTCTTTTTATTTGATCATGCAGCAAAACTCTAATACAGCATTAGTGAGGTTATATAAGCAAAGAATTATCATTTCACCAAAGGAAAAAAATCTAAGCTCCAGACAGAAAAACTCATATTGAAATAATTTAAATTAAAAGGACTACAACGAAATATTGAACGAGAAGATGCCCCCATCTTAATTTATATTTCTTTGCAGAGGAATTTAATCCAAAATGAGGTATTTAGGCTTAGTTTGTATGTCTCCTTATTGATCTCCCTCTTTTTTTCTTGATGATAGTATACTTAAAAAGCTTTGCACTACCTATGGCCAAAGACTTCTGTCCTAGAATTTTAAGGAGCCGGGTATTTTTAATAATTCAAGTGATTCTTACAAGATAACCTTTAATATTTGTCTCCATTTTGGATAATTCAGTAACTTAAATAAGAAAAACATAATATATTTAAATTTCTCGCTATTAAAATTAAGTTGCATCCTGGCCAGGTGGCTCATTTGGTTGGAGCATCATCCTGAACACTAAAAGGTTGTGGGTTCTATCCCCAGTTGGGGTGTATACGCAAGGCTGTTTCTTTTTCACATTGATGGTTCTCTCTTTCTCTCTTCCTCTCTCTCTAAAAATCAACGAAAACATATCCTCTGGTGAGGATTAAAGAAAAGTTAAGTTGCTTCCCCAGATCATGTTTCTTAAATTGCAACAATAGGAGAAACTTCCTTAATAATTTGAAAACAAATTAGGGTTAAAACAACATCAGAATTTTGCCACCTTTCAGTTTAACAAATTAACTTTGGGTGTAAATACACAATGTAATATACAGATGGTATAGAATTGTACATTTGAAACCCATATAATTTTTTAACCAATGTCTCCCCAATAAATTTAATTAATTTTGTAATTGCCTAAACTCATTGGATTAGGTGCCCCACGGCCTGAATCATTGTTAGGTCTTCATTGAAACCAAAGCCTTCAGGGAGTGTGGCTCTTTAGACTACTGTGGCCAAAGGCTCTGCCTTAGCATTTTAAGGAAGCAGTTATTCTATTCAGCTCCCAGAATTCAATTCAGTAAACAGCAGCAAAATGTATACAATGTTTTCTTTTTCTACAACCTCATTTGAATCAAGGTGGCCCTAAGCGCTTTCGTTCCCCAAAATATCATCTGATCACTATGCTATATCCTACCCCTTAATAATAACCATACATCCAACTTTTCAAAAAAAGCAATTGTAGTACAAGATACATAGCACACAATTTACCATCTTAACTGTCTCCGAGTGTGCAATGTTAAGTACACTTATGGTGCATCTGACTTTTAACATAAAAGATATCCTACTAAGAACCCCTCTCCCCTGCCTGTACAGCCAGAGCAGCCCCAGATTTGGTGATCTGGGGCAGAAGGTTCCCCCCTATACCCACCAAAGGGAAAGCAGTTTTTACCTTGGGGAAGTTACTCAGATTTCTAGAAAAACTTTTAGTCGGGCTGGCTGTCATGGTGTGAATTAAAAGGTTATGTCAGAGGTTAAACTATGCAATTAAATCAAGAAAGCAGATTATTCTAGTAGCTGACATTAACTTTTGAAAAGAGCCAGAATTAGCTGTACTTTCTCACCTACAAACTGCACAGAGCGAACATGGGGGTGGGAGGTTCTTCCACCGAGTACTTCCCCTTGAAAGAAAATTGTTCTGTCTCACACCTCTAATTTCTCATCTTAATTCTGTTACTTCAAGGGCCTCATTATCCTTTTCCAGATTTGCACAGGGTGACGGATGCATTGTGACGGGTTGTTTTTGTTTTTCGGCTGTAAAAGATATTCCCTCCCTCCCTAAATAATGATCTGCAAATTAACCTCTTCTTTTACTGGAATAGTTGTAGGGATAGAATGGAGGAAATAGCAATGTGTAAGTGAGACTCTTTAGACAGGAGATAAATTCTTCGAGGCCATGAGAGTATCATTTATTAAATGACTGCCACAGTCCACTAAATGGGCCCCTTTTGACCCGAAAGAGTTAATGCTGTATTGAAAGTGTCTGGGTTGTCCCCAGCTTTGCTCCCTTGGAAGGCACTGACCCATTAATGGAAGTAATAATAATAATAGAAAACAATCCCACTTTGCCTCCATTACCCTGAAACTGTTAATGGAATCCTAATGTTTTTTATTCTTTAAGTGTAACTGAAAACTGACATTCTGCTCAGCTAAAATTTCAAATATACTATTTTTTTTCATTGCCATTTTTATATCCCATGCAGAATGCTGAGTAAGGAACAAGGCAAAGGCTTATAATTGGTCTTTTAAATCATCATAAACATTTATTTTTCCCCCCATGGCTATAGCTAGTGCCAATAACTCAGTCACGAGATGATGGGAAAACTACTTAATGATGCATCACAAGCGCCTTCCTAAATTCTTACCCAGAACAAGGCAGGGAAAATAAAATATGACACTTGGCTCAGAAGTTGATGTTAAAGTAAGAACAAAAGTAGCTCTTTTTCTTTTTTCTTTTTGTGTGTGGGAGTAGTAGCAGTGAACCAAATTGTCTTGTTTTTTTTTCCTTTTTGTGTAAATACTTTTCAGAAAAGCTGTATGATTTTGTGTTTGTGTGTTATAATTAATTATTAAAAGTAGAATAGGGCTCTGCAGTGTTTGGGGCAGAGCTGGGCCCCTGCTCGGGGAGGCTGATTCTATGAAAGGTGAATAATGACCCCCCGGGCCTGTCCAGCGCCTGTCAAAGAGTGAGTTCTAAATAAAGCTTGGCTATTGTTGTGAAAAATGAACCAACAAATTCATCCCGATTCCGGGTCCTTAAATCACCCACACAGGGCAAACGAGTCCCCTCCTACATGGTGCAGTCAGAATCCCTGCCTTGTTTATTGGCCTCAGAAATTAACTCATGTATTCGAGCAACTGTCGGGCACAGGGTCCCAGATCTCAGAGGCCTCATTTGGTGGAGGGGTCAGTCATGCACTCGTCACCTGGCTGGTAGGGTCCTCTTCACTCTTTTTCCATTCTCCATGTCCACCTTCATCTCTGCACACCCCCAGCCCCACCTGACTACCCTGTAGTAGACGAATCCCTGGGCCTGCCACCCCTCCGCCTGCCTCCGCTCTACTCTCTCGCCCCCTCTGTCTCACAGTCTGTCATTGCTGCCCATTTTTCCAGGATCCGTTTCAGTCCACAGTCTTCCTTCCCTGACTCTCACCGCTCTCTCCGTGTCTTGTTATATCTCTGCTTGGTTGGGGTGCTTTCCAATTAAACGTTTTGACTTTCTATATCGCTCGCTCGTTGCTTAGGAGGATACCCTTCTGTGTCTTCCTTTAATCACTTGAGTCCTGCGTCTGTGACAGCTGTGGAGGAAAACAGCTTTTTATTACTAATAGCAGCATATGGCATGTATGTGTACGATGGTGCAGCTTTACAATGTGCATGTATATGTGCAGTGTCATCTGATCACAACAAAAACCTGTGAGATTGGCATTCTATTATTTAGACACGTTACTTACCCTATCTGTGCCTCAATTTCCTCAAATATAAAACAGGAATAACAATAGTATGTACCTCATACAATTAAATGAGTTAATGTACATAAATTGTTTCCACCACCATCATCATTATCATCATTAATATTATATTTTTCATTATTTCACTCTTACTGAAGAAGAAACTAAATTCCAAGTCCACACCAATGATGCCTCCTCCATCGGATTTCACTGTTAACCCCCTTAGATGGCTTTCACTCCATCATGTCCTTAGTTCATGTATGGCTAAGTTCCTAAATCGCAGTTTGTTCAGAAATTCTAGAAAACAGAAGCTGGAAATGAAAGTACCTATACAACACAGGCCTCCCCCACAAACAGATACCTCCTCCCTGTGAGGCAGCTCTGTCACCTCCCAAATGACAGCAGCCTAGAGAGTACAGTGGGGAGATCAGGCCCTTAATAGTAGCGTCAGGTTGACTCTTCTATTGTTACAATCTAGAACAACATGTTCACTTAGTGCAATTGTAGGTAGGTAGTTTGAACCCTTGGTCAACCATAGCAAGAACTGATTTTATTCCTCTTCTAAAAGCCCTTCTGTTTTTCTAAAGCACATAGCAATGAGTAGTACGTCTATAGTTATTAGTAATGATCTGAAGAATGGCCCTCTCTTCACAGAGGAGTCAGGGGCCAGATTGAGCTGATCAATTGAATACAACTCTTCTCAATGGTGGGAAATCTCTCTCTCATAAAACCCACCCAGGAATAGACTAGAACGTGCCCGCCTATAGGCTGGCATCAGTCACCCTTCTCACAGCTGTGCTCGGCTCCTTTTTGCCAACTGGACATCATAGCCCAGGAACCGTCTTCCCTGCTCCTCAGATGTCTGTCTGACTTACCTTGCAACATCCGGTGAATTGTTATATGGGAGATTGGAGAATATGGTGTAATTTCAGACTCTTTAGGTTATAATCCAAAGGAACCAACTTTGAACTGGCTTTTGCAAACTAAAAAGTTCAGAGGAGCATCTACATAAAGACCTGGCTAGATATAGGGTCTCAGTGTCAACAGTATTCTCTCTCTCTCTCTCTCTCTCTCTCTCTCTCTCTCTCTCTCTCTCTCTCTCTCTCTCTCAGTTCTAGTTCCTCTTTTTCAACTTCATTCTGATGAAAAAGCAAGATAGCAACAGAAGCTCCAGGCTTATCATCCCAGTAACTCCAGTACCAAAGACGATTTCTTTTTCCTGGTCATTCTGCCAGGATTAGTTCTAATTGGCCCTATATGAGTCAGCAGCCTATCCCTGAACGAACCAGGAGGACGAAATACACTGACTAGTCATGGCTGGGTCATCCCTTCTGGGTAAGAGTGAGGGAGACATAGCAATGCAGACCAAACTAGGATGCTCATTCCAGATAGAATAGTGGATACTGGGCAGAATAAAAAGAACGGATGTCAATACCAGGGGCAGAGCAAAGGGGCAGATCAGGATAACTGAAGAGATGTGGTTCTCTTCTTGTTTCTCTCCGAGCGTCCCTGAGACGGAGTGAAGCAGTGTTTCCGTGTACCCTGATGTTTCATTACAATCCAGCAAGAGTTTCAGTGTGAGAAAGATTGATCATAGACTTTCCCGAGGGGGAATTACTAATGGGAAGACCACCTTCTGTGACCTTGTTCCCCGCTGGCAAGGGCTCCACTGGCTGAGTTATAGGGAAACTCCAGCGCGTTGTCAGATCTCACAACAACATTAAGTGGGACTTCCTTTTCATATTTGCCACCTCATTTATTTTGTATGTCCCCATGTTATTAGTTTTACTGCCCATTAATCATTATATATTACAAAATGCAGGAAAGTGTGCTTAAGAGGAGATAGTGCAGGGACTGGCCGAGGCAGTCACGGCTTTGCGGTGACAGGAAAGAGCTTGGGCATGGCGGGCAGGGCCTCTGTCGCACCCACTCACAGAGGCACCCCTGTAATCACCTTCTGCCTCACAGGTGGATGCGAACATGTCTTCTGCCTTTCCCACCAGCTCACAGAAGGATCTGAGGAAAGCAGCTCTTTCTCTGTGAGGGCAGGTGACCAGCCACCGAAACATGTTTTTACAGAAATTGCTTCACAAAAGCCTGAAGTCAAATGATAAAAAGGAAGAAAGGAAAAACTGTGTTTTTTTAGCAGTGAGTTCCATTGTTGTGTAAGAGAGGAGTCTCCTGCTCTATTATATTTCTTCCCTGTTATCGTTTCTCACAGTATCAGTACTATCAAGCCATTCCTCTGATGAAATCTTTTAAAGGCTTCCAGTTGCATGTGCTCTGAGTCTCTCCTTTGCCAGATTTGGAGGCCCTCATGTCTCCCTTTATCCTCTAGACCAGTGGTTCTCAACCTTCCTAATGCCGCGACCCTTTAATACAGTTCCTCATGTTGTGGTGACCCCCAACCATAAGATTATTGTTGTTGCTACTTCATAACTGTAATTTTGCGACTGTTATGAATCATAATGTAAATATCTGATATGCAGGATATATTTTCATTGTTACAAATTGAACATAATTAAAGCATAGTGATTAATCACAAAACAATATGTAATTATATATGTGTTTTCTGATGGTCTTAGGTGACCCCTGTGAAAGGGTCGTTCGACCCACAGGTTGAGAACCACTTCTCCAGACCAAAGGCCATTTGGATAGTTATAAAATCATTTACAGGCCATACACAATTTTCAACTTAAAAATCAGCCTGCTATATTTGGTCAAACATTTAATTAACTCATCCCTAATGCCTTGGCAGGGCCAGAGCAAATGATTTCATGGGCCTTAGGCAGCCCGTGGGCTGGGCACTCCCCACCCCTGCTCTAAACCCACACTTACTTCCCACCAATCTCCAGTTCTGTCATTTTCCCTGTGGTCACCCCATCAATCCTTTGTTTCCACCACCCACTAAGTGTGTCGTGCATGTCCCCGTTTGTGAGTGACTGCCCACCTCCTACTTTTCCTACCTATGGCCAGTCCATCTTCAAAGCGGAGTCCTGCTTCATTCACGAAGCCTCATGACTCAGGACCACAGTGCCTTCTTTTCTCTGGATTCCACGGGTCCGAACTCCTCCAGCCATGAACTGCTCCGTTACTCACAGACATGCCTATTGGCCAATGACCCCAAAAGTCTAGGACCATGTCTGGTGTGTCATTGTGTTGATGGTGTCATGCCTCATTCTGAGGGAGACGAGTCACTTGGCTGCTCTTTATTTGCTGTCCAGACAAGGTTATTTTTATCACATGATCTTAACACTGGGCTTCTTTATGGAAAATGTCTCTGGAACAAATTAGCCTTTGGGTTATTGAAAGAAGTGAAGGATATCAAAGATAATTTGAGAAGTGGTGAAGAGTGTTCTACAAAACCAAAGAAAAAGTGGAAGTTTTGAATAAAGAGTCAACGTTCAAAGCTAGTGGTGACTCGGCCCACAATGTATAGATTGGAAATAAACCCTCCTGGCACTCTCTTTGGTTTAGAGAATACTTGTAATGAATATAAACATTGCTCATAAAAGAAGACACATGGTACAAACCAGTTATTTAATGAATATAAGCGGTGTTCCAGGTACCACCTTTAAGCTCTATATTAGGTAATCTTCTAACTACCCTGTCAGGGAGGTGCTATTATTATTTTTTAAATATTTTTATTGACTTCACAGAGGAAGAGAGAGGGAGAGAGAGAGAGAAATATCAATGATGAGAGAGAATCATCGATTGGCTCCCTCTTGAATGCCTCCTACTGGGCATGGAGCCCGCAACCCAGCCATGTGCCCTTGACCGGAATTGAACTGGGATCCTTCAGTCAACAGGCCGACACTCTATCCACTGAGCCAAACCAGCTAGGGCAAGGTGCTATTATTATCTGCCTTACAGATGAGGAAACTGAGGCACAAAGAGGTAGGAGCCTCACCTAAGTTAACACAGTTAGTTCGGGGATGGTCCTGGGACATGGGCCCAAACAGTTTGATGCCAGGGCCTATGCATCAGGACAAAGTCATAGGCATTGCTTTAAATATGAAATTATTAGTGAAGAGGCAGTTAATTAGTGGAATGAAGAGATAACATGGTGCCCGTTGGAAATATAACTCCAGAGAAAGCTAGGAGTCCTACATCTCTATTTTCTAAAATGTTGGGTTCTTACTACCCTCAGGTGATATTTCACAAATGTTAGGGGACTTCTCCGCATTCTCTGATGCTATCACTTCATGTGTGTTCATCTTTACTTCACACATGGATTATAACCTTCTGGAGGAAACTAGATGCCTTATCTTTTTATTTCTGAGGCATCAAAGAAAGTGGGAGGAACTTTAGCTCAAAGATTGTTCAGACCAGGAAAACCTCATGTCTGAGTAGCATTGCCAAGTCAATAGGCCAACATTGTTTTGTTGGAAAGAGGAATTAGAAGAGAGTAGAGTCCAGTGATTGTGCTGAGTTTACATAAGATACAGTACTAAAGCACCACCTCTCAGGAACGGTTTCCAAGTCACCGGGGAAAGGGAAATCACAAAACACAATTGGAAATCTCCTAAATGCATCTTAAAGTAGATGATACAAAATTATTTCCAGCAGATAGCTGTATCTTTAGTCAAGCATCAGACCAGCTGATTGGCTTCTAATTAAGGGTGGGGGCATATGAAAGATTTAAATGTTGAACACAAGGGTCACACTCCCTGTGATAAGATGATAACGGCATGAGCATCAAGCAGAGGCATTACTCACACCTATAAGAATAGCTACGATCAAAAAGACAAGAGGTAATTAGCGCATGTAGGATGTGAAGAAAAGGGAACCTCTGTGCAGTTGGTGGGAATATAAATTGGTACAGCCACTATGGAAAAATTTAAAACTAGAACTATCATGTGATCCAGCAATCCCACTTATGGTCATATATCCAAAGGAAATGAAATCACTATTTTGAAAAGATATCTGTACTCCCATGTTTGCTGCAGCATTATTCACACTTGACAAGACATGGAAACAACCCAAGTGTCCATTGGTGGATGAATGTGTAAAGAAAAGGTCACACACACGCACACACATTGGAATGTTAGTTGAAAATCCCACCATTTGGGACAACCTGGATGGACCTTATGAACATTATGCTAAGTAAAATATATCAGACCAAGAAAGACAATTACTGTATGATCTTGCTTATATGTAGAATCTAAAGAAGCCTGACTCATCGAAAAAAAGAATAGAAAGGTGTTTGCCAGGAGCTAAGAAAGGTGGGAAACAGGGAAATATAGGTCAGTTATAAGATGAATAAGTTCTACTGTACAGCATGGTGACTATAGTATATCCTTGAAAGTTCCTAAGAGAGTAGATCTTAAATGTTCTTACCACACACACACACACACGCACACGCACACGCACACGCACACGCGCACGCGCGAGGTAATGGAGGTGATAACTAACCTTATTGAGGTAATGATTTCACAATATAAACATGTATCAAATCATCATGTTGTACACCTTAAACTTACACAGTATTATGTGTCCATTATATCTCAATGATAAATAATAAAATGTATCCCAGGGATTTAAACCAAAAAAAGCGGAAACTCACAGAAATCAGTCCATTTCTCCCAAGTCTTGCTCTCTCCCTGACTCGCATTCACTCTAGAACACACTGTCATTGAGTGAGATGGTGAGTGAAATTGCTCTCCTTACTTAACTTATTTTATCCTGCCCCTCCTCCCTCCTTCTCCTCCTCTGTAGCTCTCTGGGGACATGAATGTACAAGTAAATTTAGGAAAGATCAACTGTGTGTGGTGTGGTCTCATTTTGAACAGGAAAGAACATTGTAAATTAGAAAGCAGCAAGAGAATGCGAGTTACTAATTACACTTGTCTTTTGTTCCTCTTAGGACCAAGCACAATTCTGAGCAACAAAAGATACTCAGGAAACAGTGGTAGCCGTCTTGATTTTGGCTTGACATTCATTAAATTGAAATCTTGCTTAATGTGTATCTACAAAGAGATTGTTATTTATGTTAACACAAAAGTGACAAACCTCACTTTCCCAGTAATTGAGAATGTGAAGTTGTTTTTAGTACAGTCCCCTCTAAAAAGAGAATAAAATAATAAAGCAAAATGAATAAAAATAATGTTTGATCCTAAAAAATACATCAGTTTACACATTGTGTAAAAATATCTTCCTGTGAATACCATCCAAGAAATCAGCTTGACCTTTTAGTTATGCTAATGGTTTTTAAAGCAAGTTATTAGAATTCTTTATTTTATACTTGGTTTTGAGAGTACTATAACAAATGACCCGCATAACACATAAGCCATTCAACAATCAAAAGCAGAAGAAAAATGTGTTGTCAAAGCAAGTCATACAAAGAGTAAATGGCAAAAAAGAAAGGGGGGTGGGCATCCCTGAAACAGTTGTGTTCAGAGTGAAAAGCCTGTTACCATGATACACAAGGAGGAGCTGGAAGATAGATAAAGGTGTTCTTGGCAGTGGGAAAAGATAAGATGACTGGAAGTGCATATAAGGAGGAGGAAATGACAGGAAAGGTTGATATTACAAAGAGAAGTTGAGGGAAAGGAATGACTATTATAAAAAGAAAGGCCAAAGCATGGAGAAGATGAATGAATAGTTATAGGCAGGGTAGAAATTACTAACTCCTTGAAAGTGGCCCGAAAGAACCTAAGTGCTGTATTAACAAAGATCAGGATGCTCTGTGTGGGCTTGGAGGAAGTGAAGAAATTGTGGGGTGTTTCTCCAGGTAAAACTTTATTCCCTCTCCCAGCACTGGAGAAAGGGGGCATCCGAGTGCTATAATGATCCTTTACTTTCACCTTCATTTACTCCTACAACAAATATTTATTTAGCACTTCTCTGTGCTGAGGATACAAAGATCAGCAAGACTAAGGACATGGTAGGTGGCATTTATCCATGCTCTTATCCAATTTCACGGGTAGAAAAGCTTGCCACTAAGTCAGTTTGTTTGACTTCCAAAATGAATTTTTTCCCCCTGGTAAATAATAAAAGTGCCAGGGTTTTTTGTTATCTTTTGTTTTCTTTAAGTAGCCTTATTTTCCTCCAGAGACTGATGCTATTTCTCTAAGTTTTAAATTCATTATGGTCTTCAATGCCAATTTGGGATGGTTTTTAAATGTATATGTTCGTTTTTAATCCAGTGGGTGTTTTCCTGATAAGGCAGGTAAAGGAAAACCAAAAGATTAAAACAAACCAGTCTATTGGGTTGAATTTGCCTGAGTTCTTCAGTTACCTTAACAGAATCCACCCAGAGATGTGGCTATATATTTTTTTAAATAATTTACCTGTGAAGTTGAGACATTTTGTTATCCACAAAATAAAAGAAGACAGAAAAGTGTCATAAGAATATTTTCAGTGTGATAAATTCACTGTTATTTTTGTTGAACATAATTTGAGTCCAGGAAAGAAATCAAAATATGGCATAAGATTTTGACTTTCAGTATCTAAAAGAAGGAAGCTTTAGTAATGAAAATTAAAGTGTATAGCAACTCTTGGCAAAGATTTAAAGACCTTTGGAGGGCCATGACCACACACACAATCGAAGCATTAGTTGTATTTGTTCACCTAATCTTCTCATATTTTTTTTCTAGATATTTTCACTTTAAAATAGATAATATTTGAAGGCAGAGGAGGGATTATGCAAATATATGAATCTTAATGAGAAGTTGATTATTGAACATTTTGACGTGAATTTCAGGAAATGATGAAAGACCCTGGAATTTATTAAGGCTTAAGAGAAAAAAATCTGCTCCCAGAGAACTTAGAAATTGCCAGTAAAAGAACTGAGACCCAAATGACAGCAGATAATGTATAAGCCAGATTACTTTATGCCCTGTGGTAATGACTAGGAAATGGGGCACTGTGATAAGCTTGGAATGATGATCAATATTTGGAATACTGAGATAGGCAAGAAAGTAATTAGCCCCATTATGGACACAGTTAGCACAGATAACACAATTTGGGAAATTATACATTTGAATATTATGGGGAATTTTTTTTCGAGGCTAATGGATTTGCAATGATATCTATTAAAGCACATAAGACATTTTGCCTCTAGGGAAACTACTAAAAAAATCAAATATACAAAATTTTCAGTAAGTGTAATCTAAAATAAAAAGACAACGTGGGATATGTTAATGAATAAAACGGTGCTGTGACTTCCTACTTGGAATTTATAATAATTTTTCATTCAAAGAGTTTTAAGGCTATTAATTTCACATCACAACTCCCCATGACGCAAGTAAAGCATTTCTGTTGTATTTGCCCAAGTTCATTGCTCATAATACAGAAAGGCCAAGTTGATAATGAGAGCAAGCTATCTTGATGAATTCCTGGCCTTTTCAGGTTTCATGCTGTGACCCCTGGTTAGCATTGCCATCATTTTGGTCCCCAATTTATGCCTGGGCACAATTCCTTTATTTTCAAGGGAGGGGCTCTAGCTTAATTAATTTCCACTAAGTGTCTTGAGGACCATTGATGTTATTGAAATGAGCAGATTAATACGTTATTGTTAATTTATCATAAATATTTGTTAATTATTAAACTCTAGCTGGGAGAAAAACTTGCCATGTATTTGAAAGTGAATACCTTCCCCAAAACAATTTCCTATGTTTTAATAAGAATGTATTGGAAGCAATTTCATCAATAATGGAAGATCCAATTACTGGTCTTCTGGATTAAGGCATTCTTTTAATGTGAGACTTTAATGCTGGAATGGGAAGTTCAAACATTGCCAATGAAACCTCTGACTAATTAAATGATTATAGCCTAAAGGGAAGGGCAACCAAGGCCCCATCATTAATCTTCCCACGAATAGCCTCTATATGTGACAAATAGATGGAAAAGTGTAAGAAGTTATTTGGGGGGGAAAATCAAGTTCAACTTTTAAATTAAAAGTAAAGGAAGTATATCTGTTTGAAGCCCTTTTCAGCTTTTGCAGAAGGAATGGTTATATTTAAGAATGCAGTGGTAACCCAGCTGGTGTGGCTCAGTGGTTGAGCATTGACCTATAAACCAGGAGGCCATAGTTCAATTCCCAGTCAGGGCACATGCCCGAGAGTTGTGGGATAAATCCCCAGTGGGAGGCGTGCAGGAAGCAGCTGATCAGTGATTCTCTCTTATCTCTCTCTCCCTCTCCCTTCCTCTCTGAAATCAATAAAATATATATATTTTTAAAAAGAGAATGCAATGGTGGATTGAAGCAAATGAGCTGTGCTGGGCCTTCACTTACTCACGTGTTTAGAGGTAACAGTCATAATAATTATCATCAATATTTTATGAGCATATACTATGTGACAGTCACTCTTGTATCCTTGTCTTATCCTCATTTTACAGATCACAAAACTGAGGCTGAGAGAGTCAGTAACTCAAGAAATAAGTAGCAGAGTAGGGCGTATTGGGATTTTCCACAGCCTCTCCTCGTAATCACTCTCTGTGAACCACTACTCTCTGGACTGTTTTATTCTCTATTATCTTATTTACGAACCTTGTAAGGAACCAGCAGCAGTTCCAGCCCGAGTGCAGGGGCAGGAATCTAAGTCTGAGTCAGAGAAATTGAGGTTCACATCCAAACAGTCGTCCAGGAAGGACTTTCCGTTTCACCGGTGAAGTAGGCCTTCGTAGCTGGAAGGCTGGTGCAGTGGTTTCTCAGTCTTTTAAGAATCTGTTTTGTAGTGACCCCTCTCCACCTACACAGGAGCTCTGAACTCTCCCCTCCTCACATTTTTAATACCCACGGGAGAACTGGTGGCACAACTCCTTTAAATCTTTAATCTTGGTGTGTGTGTCCATTCTCTCATAACACTATTTTCCTAGATGGCATGGAGAAGTGGATGTGTCTGAGGGTGGGTGGGGCCAGGAGACATGACCCTGAAATTCCCCTTTACATAAGGAAGTCTTCTGGGACCAAGTCAAGGCAGTCCCCTTCATTTGAGAATAGAAGAATGTTCAAAAGTGTTATAACATCTTTTTAAAAAATGATTACAGCCTGGCCAGTGTGCTCAGTGGTTGAGCATCCATCCATGAACCAGGAGATTATGATTCAGTTCTCCGTCAGAGTATATGCTCAGGTTGCGGGCTTAATCCCCAGTAGGAGGCATGCAAGAGGCAGCCGATTGATGATTCTTTCATTGTTGATGTTTCTATCTCCCTCTCCCTCTCCTTTCCTCTCTCAAAATCAATTTTTAAAAAGATTACAATCATATTTCTTTAGGAGGCCTTTATTTTAAGGGAATATTTGGCACATGGAACTTACATTATATTTTTATTATGCTGCCTATTTTTGACATGGAAGATCCCTCTTTTCACACCTTGATAGCTGTTGCATCATTTATTTTGAGAAGTGTGTGTATGTCTGGTTCATATTTCTGATGGTGAGATAAGTTTATCAGGATCTCAGAGAACATGGTCACTGGGCATGGAAATCATAGGTTACAAAATAAAGCCTTCTTACTAAGTGTTGGAAGATGTATTCCTTGGCCTGAGCACCTAGCCTACGCTGGCCTGAAAGTCACTGAGCAGTCGTACTCAGATCAGTTCTGTAGATGCTCAAAGTGGGACAAGTAAACACTCAAATTTGGACAAAGTCCACCCCATGACTGATAACACGGGGTATTCATAGATCACTCTCTCAGACAATTGCTTAAACTCAGCCACAGCCAATATCATATCAGCTACAGATGAAAACGTGAGGAGTGATCATATTTTAGGATGACTTCAGTGGGATAGAATGACCAAGATTTTTTTATTGTGACTAATTATTTACTTTATACTATCCCTTCAAAGAGACCTTTTCTTTTAGTGGGAGCCTAGAAAAAATATTTGGGTGAATAATTAGGCTAAAAATAGATGGTGAATCTTCCCATTTAAAAGCTATGGAATTCCCATTGCAATGTGAATCTCAGCTGGAATTGGTGAGGTCAGGAGTACAAAAGATGGATTGAATGTAACATTTTATTGTACATCATGAAATCTGTATGTGGTAGGGTACCTTTTTCCAAAGGTTCTGTTGCAATTGAGTGCTGATGCCCATCAATTGACATAATAATCCCTCCTGCAACCAGTAACCTTGACGTCTCCTTAGAAGCCTTCTGACACATAAAGGAAATGTGCGCCCTGGTCAAGGTCCATATCAGATTCCCCTTTCAGTGGGAGATTCAGTTCCGTCAGGTCAATGAACTTGTAAATCCTCGTAGAAACCTTCCTGAATTTGGATTCTCCTCTTTACCATCAGTCTCTCTTCCACTGCTACATCCTGTTTACTCCCTGGGAATAAATATAAACACTTGTTTCAAGCCTGAAAACCCCTGAGTCCACATTACAACCTAGGACTCAGCCACCCTTTTTGCCTTTAGTTTTACTATGTACTGCATCCAAGAGTGCCACATTGTCATTGGGACCAACATCAGTTGATGCTTCTAATTTGTGATGTCTATTTATGCCAAGTGAATCTTATACACTAGAAGCCCGGTGCACAACATTCATGCACTGTGGGGGAAGGGGTCCCTCAGCCCGGCCTGTGCCCTTGCGCGGGCAATCAGACATCCCTCGAGGGGTCCTTAGTGCTGCTGCGGAGGCGGGAGAGGCTTCTGCCACCACCACTGTGCTCACCAGCCATGAGCCCGGCTTCTGGCTGAGTGGCGCTCTCAGCACTGACCACCAGGGGGCAGCTCCTGCATTGAGCGTCTGCCCCTTGGTGGTCAGTGCACATCTTAATGACCAGTCATTCTGCCATTTGGTCAATTTGCATACTAGCCTTTTATTATATAGGATTTGTATAACCCATGGGCACAGACAATAGTGTGGTAGGCTTGGTTGGGGGGGTGGGGAGAGAGTAGGGAAGGGGGAGGAGGGGTAAATGGGGAAATAAAAGGGGACATCTGTAATACTTTCAACAAGAAGAGGGGTCAATGGGGAAATAAAAGGGGACATCGGTAATACTTTCAACAATAAGTATACATTTTTAAAAAACAAAGTGAATTCATTGCTGGCTCTATTAATCCTACAAAGTCCATGAATCCTCCATGTCCAGTGTTCTTAGAATGAGCAGCAATGTATTTGTTCCTTCTCAAATATAACTTCTCGCTAAGCTTCAGATGAGCTCCTTTTAGATAACATGCCTTCTCTCTTGGATGATTTATTCACTTTCATGTTCCCTGGAATTTATTGCTAAAGGTTGATATGAATACTTACAGTTGGGTTCCAATGTAATCTCCTGGATGGCAATTAATAAATAAAAGATGGTTACTATTGTCAACAGAAGGATGAGGCTTTCTCAGACACTTTCATCTCCGTGTTTTCACCAAACATCCCTAGGGCTTGATGGTGTAAAATATTTTCTGTAAACTCCAAAGCTTTTACTGGTTTTTCAATACCCCAAGCC
Source organism: Myotis davidii (assembly GCF_000327345.1). Classification (NCBI taxonomy): domain Eukaryota; kingdom Metazoa; phylum Chordata; class Mammalia; order Chiroptera; family Vespertilionidae; genus Myotis; species Myotis davidii. The sequence continues at coordinate 1,820,453 of NW_006287548.1, forward strand.
TCCATGTTGCTTTTTTGTTTTCTTGTCAGAAATGATCTTACTCGATTTCTGCTTATTCAACTTACCTTCCTACCTATGAATATAAGAAACATCTCCATTTCAGGATTTAGTAGGAATGTATTCTCAATACTAATGACTTGCAAGTAGTACCTGAAATATGTCCCTGAAATCTATCGGGATTTTGTTTTTTGCTTAGTCTCATCTCTGTTGCATTTTTGGGGGATGCATTATCACTCCATGAAATGCAGTGTTTATTGTCATCGTGTGTATTATTCAAAGTCCAAAATTGCCTCTTGAAAGTTAATGATGAAACTGTAAAAATATATCCAATTTTTGCAGTTTGCCTGCTTGACTAAGCTTGAGGCTAATCTAAACTAATGCTCTTCTTTTAGAGACGAGGAATCTGGAGGCCACTTGAGGTAGCTTGACCATAATAAGGAAGAAAGCAGAGGCCAAATGACATTAGGCAGCGTGATGCAGAAAGGGTGGAGTTAGGCTGCCGCAGGACAGTGCCCAGTTCTGACACTTCAGTGTATAACTTTGGGCCAAGTGTTTCACTGCTCTGTGCCTCAGTTTCCTCATCTGTAATGGGACTAACAGTAGTGCAGTAGCACAACTATTAGGCTTAGAGTAAGGTAATACAGGCAAAGCACTTAGAACAGGACTAAGCATCCTTAGCTGTCTGCATTATTGTAATTATTTTGACTATTTTTAATATATTCAGAACTTATGAAAGGTGTGTATTGTTTTTTAATGTTATGTGCGTTTATGTAGGCATTTCATCTTTGTACAGGCATTACTTCTTTTGTATTCTTTGCATTATTTAGTGCTGTGTTAAGCAATTAGTATTAAAGGTGGGCGCAGTAGAAGAGCAAAGATACTGATCGTAGTTCATTGAGCCTTATTGTGCGCTGGGCACTGAAGTGTAGGTACTTTATGTACACACCCCTGAACATGCACGCCATCTATATCTACTGAAAACCTGCAAAGGAGTTTATTTCCAGTAATGCCAGTGTAGCCTCGTCATCTTAATCTCCTTCGTAACTGGAGAGGATCGTAAGCCCTGGCCCTGGTGGCAAAGAGCTCTGATAGGATTCCTTCCATCTCCAAAGTGAGCCTGTGCCGCTGGTATTTGTGTAGCCTCCCCCTGTTGTGGACAGTGGGGAGCCTGGCTGTGGGAGGGAATGAGGGAAAGGAGGCAGATACAAGGCAAGGCAAACAGTACAAATGAAAAATAGTGTATATCAGAACACAAATTATTAAAACCTCTTTAGGTATTGCTTATTTCTTTTTGGAATATTATATTATATAAAAAAGCTTTGCAAATACCCAAATAGAAATAATTTGTAACAATAAGCATTCACAGAGAAAAGTTATTTTCCTTCTCGCTTTGCTTTATTTATCTAGAGACTAAATAAATTGTATTCACCATGCACTCATAGCCACCAGAGTAAGGTAAAGTATTTAATCTCAAAAATTGCAATCGCTTTAGTGTTCTTTGATTTCTGTGTGTAGGGTACTTAATAATTATAAAAGCAGTGATGGATGTAATTAAAGCTACAGGGTATGGGGTGCTCGAGATGGGTACTGGAGAACAGCATCCCTTACGTTGGGCGCTCTGTGTAGGTATATGTGACAGTGTGCGTGTGTGCATAGGCACACACAGCCATATACACACTCTCACACATGGAATCTCTGCAGGCCGCTATAACCTTTCAAATGTGTATGTATGTGTGCGTGTGCCTATGCACATATATACACATCCATGTTTATTTCTATGTACGATACCATTTTAAATCTTTCCATAACTTTATACAAAAGGAAACTAAGGCTCGAAAGAGTCAAGCCACTTGCTCACAATCACAGCAAGAGGCAAAGCCGGGGTTGATCCCCAGCTGCCACCCGCTTAGCGCCCCTATTGTAAGATGCCCAAACAGAGAGATTTTGGGAACAGCAGACCTTGCCAGGTGACCACCCTGCTCGCAGGAAAGAGGTGACCGTTTGCCTTTCTCTTCCAGAGTCTCCCAGCAGGGACTTCGGCCCCACTCTGGGACTGAAAAAGTCCAGCTCCCTGGAGAGCCTGCAGACGGCGGTGGCCGAGGTGCGCAAGACCGAGCTGCCGTTCCACCGGCCCCGGCCGCACATGGTCCGCGGCCGCGGCTGCAACGAGACCTTCCGCGCGGCCATCGACAAGTCCTACGACGGCCCCGAGGACCTGGACGGTAGGGCCAATGCCTCCTGCAGGGGCTCCTTCAGCCCGTCATTACCCACGGATCGCGGGCGAGAGTGTGTGCTTAACTGCGGGGGAAACTGACTTAAGGAGCCCAATTATAGTTTCGATATTAAAAGTAATTCATTTCCCTGATATGTTTTGCCCTTTGGCTTAACGAACATGAGATTGCATAAGGCAGCGTGCAATTTATTCTACTGCGCAGACGCGAAAGAAATGTTCGCTGTCACTTTCCTGCGAGGACCAACTGTCATTCCCCCCGAAGGCGGGAGCGCTCCGTCTGCGTTTCTTGACATTCTTATTGGGGCCATTAGAAGCAGCATCAACCCCCTCCCCACCCCACCCCCACATCGACTGTATTAATGGGGCGGAAGCAGTCGGGTTATCTTGCGCTCAAAAGCCTCTCCTGGGAATAACTCCCCCTGCTTGTTGCCCAGCATGTGGCTTTCTGAGCCGATCAAGGTGAGCAAGCTGGCCCTCAGAGAGAGGCGTGCTTTCCCGTGCATCAAGCCTTTCCTACTCATCTCCCACTCCCTGCACCAAATCAGATGTAGGTAGTTGTCTCTTCAAAGGGTACAAGTAGACCCTGGAAGGGTAGGCCTGCAGGGCGCTTTTATTCATTCTTTTGCATTCTGCATTTTAACTGTTCTTGGGACGCTAACAGGGCGTGCCCCTGACCATGTGTGTGGATATTTTTTCTCTGCACAGACGGGTTGTCTGATAGGAGCTCTCACTCTGGCCACGGAGCCCTGAACTGTGACTCGGCCCCTCCGGGGAGCTCTGAGCCGGAGGACCTGGAGAATAAAGCCAGGAAAGCCAAAAAGACGAAAGAGAAGGAGAAGAAGAAGGAGAAGGGCAAAGCGAAAGGCAAGGAGAAGAAGCAAAAAGAGGAGAGTGAAGACCCAGAAAGGAAGATAAAGAGGAAGGGGCTAGGCGCCATGCTGAGGTAGGGCCTTGCTTTGAGGCTAACTTGGTTTTGGTTTTCATTTGTTCGTGCGTTCGTATCCCGTGGTGAAATCACCCATTTGTGTGCATTCAGTGGCATGCATACAACTGTAAACTGAGAACGCGCTTGCTCCTTTTCTGCGGACGCAGAAGGAGACTTCTTGGGTGGCTCAGAAACTCATGGTGATGACAGGAAGTTATTCTATATCTCATGTCAAAGACATGGGCAATTCCCGCAGCCCTTGGTCCCAAAGTGCTATGCGGATAGATTAAATGTAAGTCCTAACTGTGACCTTTAGGACAATCTCTTTGAATCAAAGAAGACTGACCAGATGAACCACACCCCCCACTCTCCCCCCATAAGACTAGGTGTGTACGGCCAGGCCTGTGGGCACATGGGCTGTCTGTCACCTACAGAGGCGCTGGCATCCAGGGGAGGTGTCACTGGGTCTGGAGTCAGATGATGCTGGTCTGAACTCACGCAGTAGCTGCTGGGCTTCACACATACCACGTACTGCCCTGAGCCTGAGTTTCCCCACTTTCAGAGGCTGGCATACCTGCTCTCCTGACACGTGTGAGACAAGGTCTCATGTGCAATTGCTCCGTTGACTAGACATGGTCGCAGCTCCAGTCCGAAAACAACCCCTGCATTTGGGTTGGTGTCAGGACCACACCTGCTTCTCAGTCTGCAGCTGGAGGTGGGGAGAGGAGGAGGGGGAGCTGGGGGAGGGGGAGGGAAAGGCACTATTACAACAGGGTTTTACTTAACTGGTTGTACCTGGTATAACGGGGCTGTTGGGTGCCCTTTTGTGGGCCACTTTTGTACATTTTTCAGGGGGCTCCCTACTGCACCAATAGTGATATAGGAGTTTCATTTTCTCACTGACTTCCTGAGGCCCTCTGACCTCAGACCACACAGCCCTGGGGCCTCCTCCTCACCCCAGCTGGTCCACCACAGCCCGAGATGGCCATAGCCTAACTTCCTCTACAGCATCCATGCGGCTCACTGGACAGGTGATTTCTTGTGCCTCCAAATGCCAGAAGTACAGCCTGTTCCCCAGTCCCTTTCCTCCTCACCTTGCCCCAGGATGCCCACCCAGCCTGGCACCCTCAAAATTCTCCAGGGCATAGTCAGGCATGGCTCTGCCTCCCCAACTCGAAGGCCACGTGCCAAATTCTCCCTGGAATGCTCTCATGCTGGGGAAGATCAGCAAATGTTTGCAAGTCACCAAGCACATATGTAGGAAGTGGGATGACAGTCTCCTTTCATGCAGTTGCCTTCACATTCTCAGAGGGGATTTCTGCAACCTCCCCATTAATTTTGTTGGTGTGAGAGATGGAAACGCCCTGTTCATTACTTTCCTTACTCACAGGAAACCTCTCTTTCTCTCAGTCTCTACCCTCTGTCCCGTGGTCTGAAGGTGAGTGATAGGAGGGGATAGGTGATGAATCACTTTGGCCTTCATATTAAACCCTTAGGAGAGCTCTCTCTTAACGATGCTGAGTGGTATTTGTCATCACATGTTCTCAGTGTCTGGATCTTGAACTGAAATTTCTCACAGATACGGAAAATTTCATTTGAATTTTGTTATTCATATATATATCCTAAATATCCTCTCTGTTCAATCGCTTATATATAATAGTTGTTCATATGGAAAATAATGCAATAATTAAATAATAATAAACTCTGTGTTTCACATACTCATAAACTCCTATATATGACATTTAGGGGACACAGATAACACTGATACCAGTAGACAAATCTCCCAAAGATCAAGGAAATGGGTTCTCTCTGAAAAACCTCTAGAACGGAACACAGACCTGCCAACTCCTTAATTCCAGCCTGTTTTTGTTGTTTAAGCCACTAAGTTTGTCATACTTTTTTACAGCATCAATAGAAAACTAATATAATTGTCATCATAATTATTACTATTTCTTTAATGTCATAGTAATTGATAAGGAAAAAATTCTATAAAGGCTTAACTAGAGTCGTCTATAAATATAAAAAACTCTCAGAGCTTCCCATTTTCTAGAATATTACTATATTAAGCCTTAACTTGATATTTTACTTCAGATGATTGGATTCGGCAGGTTCATACTCCATTGCCCATAACACAGAGCCGGCTTTTCTTGTTGTTCAATATGTGCTATATTTTCCTCTGTTAGAAATCACAGGCCTCCTAGATCCTTCAGACATCTAGCAACTCAGGGTTTGTTCCTTTCTACTATTTCAGCAAAAATTAAGATCTGAAAGGTGGTGTTTGATTTTATCTCTGGTGTAAAAATAGCAACTGTTTTCCATAGCCTTTTGCATCTGAGTTTGTGAGCATATTGGAGCTCCTGCTACATGCACATTTCCAACAACAAAGAACACAAAAGCTGTTACCATTAGCCAAGAGATTTTGCCTTAATTCTCATCTGTTGCTCAGATGCTATTGACTTAGTTTCTTTCTTATTTAAAAAAGATTGATTGCTTTAAGGTTCTCTAGGAGTTAGATGTGTGGTTTAAATATGTATTATTTTTTTTCCATTAGCTTTTTTCACAGACACTTTCCCGAACCTAGGGCTTTAATGTAGGTTGTGTACTTGCACCGTGTACGGTGGCTCCTGGCCAAGGCCCTGAGTGAGGACTGAAATTCTGCTTCCTTCTGCTCACCACGCCTTGCATCCTGGAAGTGCAAATATGTTGGCCGTGGCTATGCTTGTGAAAAAAGTTGTGTTGTGTGCTTTTCTGATATTAGCTGATCCACTCCTGTTGGTGATATGTAGGAAGTGGTAAATTAATTAATTTAACCTACTCCTGATCCTTTTGAAAAATTATGGCGGATCTCATTAATTCACATCTTCGCATGTGTTGTCTGGGCCCAGGATGCTTATTCTGTGATGATTTCAGAATGACCTTGCAGATTCAGCCATGGCTTGCTTACACAGGCCATAAATTATCGTGGAAAAATAGGCAGGGCTGGAACCCACCCACGTTGCTAGTTTCCCTGTATCCTGTTTGCTTGCTGTTGAAAGAGAACCTTAGGGGTTCAACCACTTAGATTCCTCCATTATGTGTTTGGTTTCCTTTAGGCTTTGTACTCTCTATGGCACTACCCTGTGGCCTGTGGCTCTTTGTAGCCAAAGAGTGAATGAAGCTCAAACCTCTCAACAGACATGCCCATTGCTATCAGCCTTAAGCCACCTTCCTGGGGTCTAGCAGACACTTCCTAAGCACTGAAGAGAAATATCCTTTGACTAACAAAATCTTGCCTGTCTAGAATGAAAAACCCAGGAATCAGTGTCTGATTTCTCAATTATTTATTAACCTTGTCAATCTTTATATTCTTTAAATTGAATTCTGTCATAGATTTGTGTTTAAAATCCATTCTTATCATAGCTGCTGTATTCTCCTCTTTAAATTATAGGCCACTCACTTCAAAAGCCTTTGAATTGTCAACTGGTTTGGGATCCTGAATGGAAAACCTTAGTATTATTGATCAAGTACCTTTTCCTGTATATGTTTGTGTGATTTTGTTCTCAAAGGAATTGTGCCTAGGGAACTCCATTTTAATGGATTAACCAAGAACAAAGTGTAAAAAGTGCCAATAGAAACTTCATCTCTGCTTTTAAATTTTGTTTGCCCTTATTTGTTTGATTAACAACATATATTGAATGCCTACTCATTGCCAAGCACATTAATAATTATTCTTCAGCTGTTCAACTCTATTAAAGGCCTACTTTGCATCAGGCAGTGTTCTCTAGACACTGGGCATAAGCAATGAAATCCCTACTTTTATGGTACATTTTTTGTCATAGTGAAGGAAGGAGAAATCAGACTTTTGAGTTTCTTGAGTTTAAAACAAAAATAAGGAAAATATCGCATAACCATGAGAACTACTTACAACAATGCATTTCCCAGGAAGTGGTGAGCCATTTGCCTAGGAGACCTCTGGGAGAGAG
>NW_006287548.1:1828134-1842531 GCF_000327345.1 Myotis davidii
TTAGCAGATATGTTATCAGAACTTTGCACACTGTGGTACTGATGCCAAATCACTGTATGCTTGCTTTTTTAAAAAAAAAAATTGTCTGCTGCATATTAGTATGGGGTGGTTATTTTTAAACCAGCTTCACAGGAAGCCATTACAAAAAGCTAAGTGTAAAATTGTGTCTGTTTCAGTATACAAAGCCCTTTTATACCTGAAGTAAACGTTCTGAAGAAATGTGGTCTTTAATCTAAATAGTGAACTTGGTTTGCGGCTATTTGCATCAACTCTATTCCTCCTAGCCCATCAGTTGAATATTCTTTATTGAAACTTCTTAACTGAGCCAATGTATGTATGCCTTAAGGTTCAGGGTCTACACAGCAAATCCTAAATCATGAGCCCTAATGACAAAGGTATTTTTAAAAATCTAGAGGCATCAGCTTTTTATTTCTAAGCTTTGCAAATCTAAAGCATCTATGTTCATTTGATTTATACTAAAATATACTATATATCTTATTGAAATTAGGGCAAATCTATATAATGGCACTATACTGTGAGTTTTTGAAAAGAACACTCCTACACATACACACACTCACTCTCATCCTCCTCTTCCTCCTCCTCCACCACCACAAACAATAACACAGACATCAGCAGGGCCAAATTCATACCTAACCTAGTTAAATATCTCTCCCTATGAGCTCTGAGTACTTCAATCCCCAGACTTTCATTAATCCTTTTGAATCTCAGTCTACTCATCAGTGAATTGGGGATAACAACACATTCTCTCAGAGTTATTGTGATGTTTAAGTTCAACGACTTACGTAAAGCAAGCTGTCAGCCTGACTTGCTAGGCTTTACTTCCTGTCTCTTTCCCCAGGGCCCCACCCCAGACAGCCGAACATCAGTTATTGCCCTTGACTTGACGCCCATTCAATTTCCATTTCAATTTCCCCCCCTCTAATCACTATTTTGTATTTCAGATGAGCATGCTGTTTTTTCTTTAGCCTGGATAATTTTGCATAGCAAACTATAATAAGTAATGACAGGTAAAATCATTCAATCATTTATACTTTATAAGCTTTGTCTACCCCTTTCTCAATGTAACTGGGAACTATTTTCAGAGGTTATCTAATCACTTGGTGGTGCTGAGTAGAGATAGGAAATGAACTCATATAGAGAAACAGGTGGGTTTTTTTTTCTTTTTTTGTTTCTTTATGTATTTCAGATCAGAATGTATAACTGGGTTTTGAACTTAAGGTTCTTAATGCATGGCTCATAGTTATTTCATGGGGCTGCCTTGGAAGTTGTCTGATAATACATTACCCATAAAGATACATTTTGACTTGGTTTTTAAATTAGGTTAGATAGAGACTGAATACTCCAGGGAGTATGACATCTGTCATACATCTCTCCTCTTTACCTTGATCCCGTGATGGCAGTTACAGGTCTCGTGTACAATAAATGTAATGTGGCCGTGCCTGTCATTACCTCTTTCTAGATAGTAGTTGTAAAATGTCTGGGTATCCCTTCAACTTTATGGGTATGAAGGGTAACCTAGCTAATGTAGCCAGGCCATGAAATTTTAACAGTCATTTCCCCAAAGGCAAAAGGCCATCAACAGGCTAGAGTTGAGGTACTTTGCTTCATGAAGTAGAGGCCAGTTTGAAACATGAAATTTCAGATGAAAAATGAAAGCCAAAGTAGGGCAAAGCTCTTAATTCAGGTTCAGGCTGGATATAGAAATACATTGAATACAGAGAGCCTTGCAAATCAGGGTAAAATGGCTGCATATATTGAGCCTGAGAGAAATATATGACTTTGGCAAAAAAATAATAATTTGCATGTCGAAGGCTACTATGAGTGCAGCCAGCCATCCCCCCTGCTTTCTGTGATTGCAGAGGAAAAGAAATAGACACTAAAACAAAGTCAGAATTTTGTTGGGTTCATTTTTTGTCTCTTTGGTAACTGAATTTTCCCACCTCACAGTTTATCTTAAATTATTTACTTTCTCTTTTACATTAGAAGTCATCCATATTTTGTTTCTTCATTTTGTTAATTTACCAATTTTCCTTTGAGCTAAATGCCCTAGCAATTTTAATTTTTCTTTTGACTTGGGAAGAGCTGTGACCACCCCCCCCCTCTTTTTTTTCATTATTATTATCACAGGCCCAGGCTTAGAATGCTACATTTTATGAGCAGTGGTGTTGAGCCCATAATAGAATTGCAAAGTAGAGAGTGTAATATACCGATATCGACTTCCATTAAACCCAGTGGTGTGATAGCTGATAACGTTTATATATTTATGTATTCTACATCCTAGCTTTTGTTCATTTGCAACTAAGCACCAGAGAGGACAATTAACACCCTAATAGGAATACATTGTGAACAGGAGAGCATGAAGGAGTGACTGTGAGTGCCTGTGGGAAGAGGACAAGGGATATAAAACCATGGACACAGATGCAAGGATGGGAACTAGAAAGTATAGATTCCATTGGGATCAAACAAATGCAGGCTTGTTTGGTTGGCATTTATTTTCTAACTAAAAGAAGCCCCCGAACCAGATGGGCTGCTCCTCAGATGGGCTGAGTACACAGACAAATGAGCTGTGGCAGTGCCCACCACCCAGAGTTTGTGTGGTGTCTGACTTCACTCACTTTTCTTTTAGATTTTACAAATCTCTTTCATGGTCTCTCAATAGAAAACAGCTAGCTTCTGTTTGGTTTGGTTTGCTTTTGTTAATCCTCACCCAAGGATATTTTTCCTATTGATTTTTAGAGAGAATAGAAGGAAAGGATGGGGAGGGGGGAGATAGAGAGAAACATCCATGTGAGAGAGACATTGACTGGTTGCCTCCTGCCCTGACTGGGGCTGGGGATCAAACCTGCAACCCAGGTACGTGCCCTTGACCAGGAATTGAATCTGAGACCCTTGTGTATGGGCCAATCCTCTAACCACTGAACACACCAGCCAGGGCTCATATCTACTTTTTAAAATAACAATTTTATTGATATATCATTTACATACCACCCCAATTCAGTGATTTGTAGTGTACAATTCAATGGTTTGTAATCGAGTCACAGAGTTGGACAACCATCACCACAATTAATTTAGGACATTTTTATAACCCCCAAGAGAAACATTGTACCCATTAGCGTTCATTCCTTATTTCCATTACCCTCCACACCCATGGCCCTGTCCTAGGCAACCACCAATCTGCAGGCTGTCTCTGTGAATTTGCCTATTCTGGGAATTTCATATAAAAGAAATTATGTAATACGTGGTCTTTTATGACTGATTTATTTCACCTAGCATAGTGCTTTCAAAGTTCAGCTATTTTTTAGTGTATTTTAGTAATTCATTGCTTTTTATTGCTGAATAATATCCCATTGTATACATATTCCACATTTTGTTTATCCATTGATGGACATTTAGACATATTTCTAGTTGTTTACTATTATGAGTAATGCTGCTATGAACATTCTTTTATAAGTTTGGGCATATATCTTGGGACCATTGGATATATGTAGTGAGGAATTTATGTGTCTGACTTTAAAAAATTGTTTTAATTATAGTTGACATACAATATTATACTGGTTTCAGATATACAAGATAGTGAGTGATACCCACAAAGTGCTCACCCAATAAGTCTAGCACCTATTGGACACCATACATAGTCATAATACTAGAGGCCTAGTGCACAAAATTTATGCCTGGGGTGGGGGGATCCCTCAGCCCGGCCTGCACCCTCTCACAGTCCGGACCCCTCACTCCTTACCGCCTGCCTGCTCACTGCTCCTTACTGCTCCGCTCGCAGCTGGCTGAGCAGCAGCTCCTGGTTGAGCGGCACTTTCCCTGTGGGAGCACACTGACCGCCAGAGGGCAGCTCCTGCATTGAGTGTCTGCACCCTGGTGGTCAGTGCAAGTCATAGTGGCAGTCGTTCTGCTGCTCGGTCGATTTGCATATTAGCCTTTTATTATATGGCATTATTGACTGTATTCCCTGTGCTGTGCTTTGCATCCCCATGACTATCTTTATAACTGACAGTTAGTACTTAATTTTTTTTTCAGCTGTCAAACATGTCTGCCAATGTTTGTTTACCATTCTGTTTTTTAATGTGTTGGAGGGGCGAGGGGCATAGATGGAGTTAATTAGTGTAAAAATGGATAGGTAGCTTGTTTTCAAAATCATTTTAAAATCAGACTGCTCTCCATCAGCTTCCTTCCCTGCGTATATAATCTTGATTGCTTTGGAGCTCTGTTTATGGCTGTCCAAAGCAACATGGTTTTCTCATACATATCACAGTGAACATGATCACGTAGACTATCAGCTGAAAGGCTTATTTGTTTAATTAAGGTTCTCTTCTCCTTTTCAGAAGTGTGCACAGCTCCCATTAACACTGATATGGATTATGAAAGAGCACTGGAGAAGAATAGACCCCTTTATCTCATTACTTCTCTTGGATAATGAGATGTAGATTTGTTAACAGATCAGAATAAAAGTCCAGTGGAAAAACACTGGCTTAACTTTTAGAAAAATTGTTATGCTAAAAAGAACTTTCACACGTGCTAAAGTGGAAGATACAGATTAATAAATAAACTCTATTAGCATTTGAGGTAAAATATAATCATTTAAGATGCTGGATTAATAAAATGCAAAAGATTTCCTAATGGACCTATTTGCATACTGATCTTAAGTAACTAATAAAACACATTAGTAACAGTTTTATTCATATATATAAATACTCATAAGTTCCAAGTTGGGACTGTATTTGCCTAATTTGCTTTTTACCATATCCAGCACAATGTCATGTCCTTGTAAGATGTTTACATAATACTATTAGATAATGACATGTATAGATTTAATAATTTGCTTGAGGGGAAAAATGGAATTAGTTATTTGTGTAGCACCTTTTCTCTGAGAATGTCCATGTAATTTACTAACATCCATCTTCAAGTTTCAGGGGAGATGGATGTGGCAGGTAGTAGTTTTACTTTGCAGATAATAACGAATGAGACATTAAGAAGTGGAGCAGCCTGTCTAGAGCCAGACACTGAACTGATATAATACCAAGACCTACTTGGATCATTGCTACTATTGTATTAGCATCTAATAATGCATTGACACCAGGCATAATTCTGTGTATACTTTCACACACCCTGTAGAACCCATACTTCTTTATTTTTGCCATTCACTGGCTTTTCTTGTCCTAAGTCAACATATAAAAGAGCAATTTAATAACATGAGATGGTTCATAGCTAAGGGAAAAACTTGAATCTTTGGCATAATAACTGTAATGATTTTCCTCTGTAGAATACGAAAGAGACTTCCCAGAACAATTATAGACAGATATAAGAGGTACACAAATTGAAAAATGGATAAGAGATATACAAATATTATTGGATTGCACATCCAGGACGATTATCTCAACCATGCTAAATAATATCCACCAGGATTTTGGAGACAATCCAACTTTGCTTCTCCAGCTAGCTCCTGATCATTTCTGTATGTTGGCCCTGCCTCGCCCTTAGCTTCAACATGTCTAAAATCCAATTCATCATTCACCCATCTAAGTCACCAGCTCATCCTGACTTTCCTAATTCTGTTTGAGGCCCTGCCAGGAATCCCATGACATCTGGGAGCCTCCTTTTTCCCATTCCCACATTCCCTCACCCGGTAATCCTGTTGATACTCACAAAATGCTATCTCTTACATTTGGGCCTTTTTTCCATTTCCACTGCCACACTTTAATCATAGGCTTTGTTATTTATAATTAGATTGTTTCAATAGACTCCTAACTGATTTTTCTCCTTTTCCCTTTCATCATTCCAGCTCATCCTAAGCATAGCTGCCAATCATTCATTCATTGTTATCAGACCTTTAATGTACACCTTCTGCACTAAAATGCAATATAGTACAGTGATACAGAGGAAGTCCTCTGGAGTCATTCTCCTTAGGTTCAAATCCCAGCCCCATTTCTGTCTAGCTGTTGGTTCTTTTTATATATATATATTTTCTTATTGATTTCTGAGAGAAAGGGAGAAGGAGAAAGAGATAGAAACATGAATGATGAGATAAAATCATTGATTGGCTGCCTCCTGCATACCCCCACTAGGGATAGAGCTGGCAACCCGGGCATGTGCCCTGACTTGGAATTGAACTGTGACCTCCTGGTTCATAGATAGGTGCTCAACCACTGATGTATGCTGGCCCCGAAATCTTTAGCAACTGCTTAACTATTCTGTGTTTCAGTTTCCTCTTCTGTGGAATTAGAATAATAATAGCATCTACCTAATAATGTTGCTTAGAGTGTAAATGAGATTATATCTATAGAAAATGCCTGGCACATAGCATAGTATTCTGCTCCAGGAGCTAAGATGATTCCCAATTACCTTGTAGTTCTCAAAATCCCAACTGTACTTTAGGGACATCTACGAGCTTGTTAAAATTAAAGATCATTGAACCTTATCGTCTGAGATTCTACTTCATTAGATTTAGGGTGGGGTCTGGGAATCTTGGAGAATTCTGATGCAGCCAGTCCCAGGAACCGCGATTTGGGAAATATTAACTCATAAAGTTCAAACTATTTAGTTTGGTATTTAATGCCCTCTATATTTTTACACTAATTCATTTTTCTATCACTGTTTTTTACTGTTCATTTCTGCATATGCAACCAGTCTAACCAGATTACTATTACCCAAAACACGCTTTGTGAAGCCCTAAGATTGCACCCTCTCTAGGGATGACCTCCCTCCTCTCTACTCCCTCCCTTCTCTCTTCCCCTCCCTCCCCTCTCTCTCTTTGCAGTCCTGTTAGGCTTCTGAAACCCACCCTCAGCCCTATCTCCTTTAGGAATCCTTTGACCCCCATTACTGTCTTTCTCATCAAAACTCTTATAGCCTTTGTTTTCTCATTTAGTGCTTCCCATCCGCCTGCTTCAGTTTTAGTGTGGGTTTTACATGTCTGTCTCATATCCTTAGTGAGGTTGTAAATTCCTTTAAGCAAAGGGACCTCCTCACAATGCTTCTTACAGTGTGGGCCCTTAATAAGCTTTTGCTGATTGACTAACTGGCTTATACGGTGTGCTAATTGGAATAGACTTATTTGGATATTAAAGTGTTGTGCCCTTTAGTCATTCGAGAAAACAGTATTAAAAGTAATGAAAACAGTGGAAGTGATTCAAAAACAAGAAAGAGGGTTAACTGCATTGGGAGTTAATTATTATTAATGTTTTAATTTCTGCTTGAAGAAAAGGTTGAAGGATGAGTTAACTGGTAGTAGTAACCAGCTGTTATCCATCTCCACTGAGGACAGTGCTAGAGAAATTGGGCCAAAATCATGATCAGGGGGAAAAAATGAGGTTATATATAAAAAAAGAGATAGTTGTTAAGCACTGGAATGAGGTTTGTGAACAGGTTGTGGAATTGACCTCCCTAAAGTACTTTAAAAGTAGGAAGGATAAATATCATTGAAAATGATATGAAAAATGTGTCAGCCAGTTCATTTCTTGAATATCTATTAAATGCTACTCTGGGGAAGCCAAGAAAGAATATACAATATGAACCCTTCACTTAAGCTCACTATCTAATTAAGATGACCCATAAATAGGAGATTATTAGCAATGAAAGTAGGGTAAAATCTAAATTGTGAGGTTGTGACCATAATTGTGGTTGCAATTCAGATGTATCCCCTCTAAGTACTCTCTCCCTCTGCACCCCTAAAAAATCCACTCCAGGCATGTTTTAAATAAATGAATTTTCAACAACTTTCCAAGCTGCTTTTCTAGGTTGAGTAGAGTATCCCCAATCTTTTCTGAAATAATTAATTCAATATTATTGGGCAAGCAACTGCTAAATACATGAAAAGTATCTGTATATATAAAAAGCCAGCAACCAGAACGCCATAATGACCAGAACGATGGTCATTCATAGCATGAATGACGGTCATGCTATGACGCCCACTATGGCCAGCAAACTGGCCAGTGAACCGGTGGATCAAGGGGTGGGGCTGGCCAGCCAACCTCCCTCGGCCCCTCCCCATGGCCAGCCACGCCCCCAATTACCCCCACAATTGGGGGCGGGGCCCACGGCCAATTGCCCACAGCTCCTCCCCCTAGCCAGCCAGGCCCTGATCAGGCCAATCGGGGTAGGCCAGCCAGCCAACCTCCTTCTGTCTCCTCCTCCCAACAGGCCTTCCCTGATCCACCCCAATTGGGGCCAGGCCGGCCAGACCCCACCCATGCACAAATTCATGCACTGGGCCTCTAGTGTTGTGATAAGAATACAACCTATATTTTATTACTTTTTTTCTGGCATCTTCTTTCATTCACTCCACAAATATTGATTGATTGCCTAATAAGTGGCAGTCCTGAAGCTCAGTTCAAAGATATCCATAATAAACAAGTCAGATATGTTCTCATGTTCCCTGTAACCTTTCCTCAAAACGTGGTGGGGCATAGATGTTCTAATATTAAGATGACATAAAATTGACTAAGCTCCTTTTAAGTCACCAGAACATCCCTGACTTCATAAAACTATGGTTAAGCCACTTGTAGCATAGTTGGTAAAGATACTGAATAGTAAGATGTCTTGATATGTAAACTCAGCTGTGTAACTGCCTTCTTGAATGGATGTTTTTCTTTGCCTGGGAAATTCGTACTTTGTATACACTTGCCATAGGTAGATAAATTGTCTTTATGGTCACCAACTATTTGGCCATCAGCTAGAAATGGCTCTAGTGTAGATGTGTCTGTAGATTAAAATAGATAAGTGTTAGTTATCTAAAAAGTCTGTTTCACAAGTGAAATGACACTGAATTGATGGAAATCACCCAGACTATTAACATTTAACTTGCCAAAATCAAAAATTTAACTAGAGGCATATATGACAACTTTGGCTTTTAAACATACAGGGGTGGGGCAGAAGTAGGTT
The DNA here is from genome assembly GCF_000327345.1 of Myotis davidii. NCBI lineage: Eukaryota > Metazoa > Chordata > Mammalia > Chiroptera > Vespertilionidae > Myotis > Myotis davidii. The sequence continues at coordinate 1,837,045 of NW_006287548.1, forward strand.
TACAGTTGTGGGTACATAAAACAGTTTATTCTTCTTCTTCTTATTATTATTATTATTATTATTATTATAGGGGTACTTCTTCCCACCCCTTTATTCATACTCAGCATGTCCTTTGGTCTGCAGTAGGGTAACCTTCTTATCCTGAGTTAAGCACTGAAAATTTCATGCCCAGAGAAGCTCCTCAATTGTAAATAAATCAGGACAGTTAATCACCCTAGTACTCCCAAGGTGATTAGTCCTTCCCTTCCCATCCTTTGTTTATGTGCTACTATATAGACATAAAATTTTTTGGAAAATTTAAAAATATTTTAAAAGTAATTATCATTTTTGATACCACAACCTTAAAAAGTCTATGATACAAACTTAAAAAGTATAATAGAATGGAAGGTATAAAAGAAGATTGAGGAAGTGAGCTCTTTTGTCATCTTAGTTTTGTGCTTGCATTCACCTGAGTTGCCATCTAGTCTCCTAATGCATTTTTGTATCTGAAAAAGCCACAGAGCTCCAAAAATCAAAGTGGAAGTGTCTCAGCAGAGAATGACTAAAAGCAGCGCCCCAATTGCCAACAAAAGAATCCTTTAAAATAATATATAATTTAAAACTCAAGAAAGAGAGAGCAAGAGGCACATCAACCAGAAATAATGGTGTGACTCTGATTACAGACAAAATCACCAGTGAGCAGTAAAAACCCTAATTCTGGGGCTTTTCATATTAGTTTCTCCCATTGATGGGTTTCTCCCTCCCCAGGGACTATACTTTTTCACTTTAAATTTGAACTCTAGTCAATGTATAGTAGAAAATCAATATCATAGATTTGTTCTGCTTTCCTTTTCTGCCTTCTGGAATTTTCAGAGTATGTGAAGGAAAAGCTTTTATGATGAAGATGGACTGTAAAATGAAAGGGGAGGCTTTGACCAATTTCCTAGAACTCTGACCCAAACATTCTTCCCCAGACTGCGATGCCGTCTCCAGGTCTCCTTCAGGCCTCCCTTATTCCCATTAGACTAGGGTATTTAATGTCTAGAGGCATATGATTACTGACACACTTTTGTAAAGACTCTTTGGCAAGTTAATTGGCACTTGCTATCAAAATAGTTTTCCTATTTATCCTATCTTGTCCTCTTATTTTTGTTTTTCAATTACAGTGTATTTCCCTATATTGTGACTTGAGGGGAAGGAAGTGAAGGAAGAAACTCATATGCATGCGCGTGCGCGAGGCGGGCGCGCATACACACACACACACACACACACACACACACACACACACACGAGCGTGCGTGTGTAAAGTAATCAAAAAAAAATCTAGGCATTTATACAGATGCTAATTCTTCCATTGTTAAAAACAAGCAAAGTGCCCAAGGAATTGTTGCAACATATGCAGAAGTGGGGGCATGGTAGGTCATTCTCATTCCTTCAGGCTGACTGAACTCCTTCCCCTGACAGGGAGAATCCTTTGATCAGCCTTCTCACTCATCTCATCCAGCATCTTCCTGGTCTCAACATGCTCGGGCCACACTTCATGGAAAAGGCCCTGGCCAGGTCTGATTACTCTAGACTTCCCTGAGAGCTGGTCTGGATCATCTTGGTATTTTCCACGGGTTTTGTAACCACCTGGAGTACAAGAATCATGTCTTTTGAATATTGTGTTCTCCCTAGTACCTCTGCCTCTACCTCCTTTTTCCTGACACTGCCACCTCCTCATATCTTCTCATAATTGTAACCCAATTTTCTGGTTCCTCTTGGTCCTAGTTTTTTAACTTAACACAGAGATAGAAATATTATCAGCAGTCTCTCCTCTGACCCTGGTTAGCTTTGTATACATTCTCTTCACATTTGACAACTGGCACCCCAACTACAGAACTCAATCAACCTGTGGAGCTCGGAGCAATCGTGACTCAACCAAATATTACCTCCCTAACATGCTGGTTTCTACTCTGAGGTCTGCTTGGTAGAATTGCATAGAACCCACAGTCCCATGTAGTCCCCACTTTAAACCCCATTAATCTTAGACTAGAGCACTGTTATAGTAGAACTTATTTCTGATAGGTCACACCCAGTACACTGGCTCTGGCTCCATCTCCAGCCCCATGAGTCTAGTTGCAGGACATTTTTTTCTTGAGCCTCATGTATCTTATCTGACTTTAAAGTATTTATCTGTCACTTGCTCTCCTCACTACCATGGCCTGTCTTGCTGATGAAATATGCCTGAATGGACCACTTCTAAACTAGCTAGCTGACCTCAGTAAGTCAGACTCTACGCCTTTGTGTGAATTCTCCAGCCATCACCCATCCTAGTTAGTGGGTCTCTATCGAATTCCCATTCCCAGTGGTCCTATGGTGTTGGGAATATCTGACTACAAGTTGCTGTTGCTTACTTCCTGGGCCATAGTATGCATTCAGCAATGGATTGCTGAGCTAATTCTTGATTCCAAGAAATCCATTTTAGAAAGAGTAGCTAACAATTAGTTTGTACTTGAAATTGCTTTCATTGACTAATGTGACTTTTAAATGGCAACTGATATTTTTTTTCTTGTGTGTGTGGGGGGGGCGGGGGGCGAGGGGTTAATCCAACTCATTCATCTGGAAAAAAAACCTCAAGTATTAATCCCAAAAGAAATAAGTCCTTTGAATAATAGAATCTCTAACAGAAGGAATGCTCTTAATTTTGGAAATACAGCTTAAAACCTACTGCGCAGCTCTGCTCTCCAGTTTTGCATTTTTAGTGTTAAACTTTAAATCTAACTATCATGTTTTATTCCACAAGTGATGCATCAGCATAAAGAGAAATAGTGGAAATAGTGGTGGGTGATAGGATGTAATAGAAATTCTAATAAGCTGTTTAACAATAATATGGCAGGCAGATACCATTTTAATCAGTATTGTCATTAACAACTATCAATAGAGAAGATAAAATGGTCTTGTCTTTGTGAATTATGATTTATGACTGGCACGGCAGTCACACTGAAGCATATTTATTTTACAATGTGGAGACATTGATTAAATGCACATGGCATCTCAAATACAGTTGACATTTTAAGTCAAAATTATTACAGACATGCAGCCATTCATTTAAGCTGTTGCTTTAAAAATGTGTCTCAACTGATTGTTAATGGAAGAAAGTCTAGCTGGGCCAATATTTCAATAAGTTGATCCTGTATTTTGCTGGCATACATAGCCTAGGGGGGAAGAAGCCTCCTCTGTTAGGCAGTCTTAAAATTTTGCTCTATCTGGTGGATAGGCCACCAGATGAAAATAGTCCCTTATGTATATACACACAGAATTCTAGACTGCTCAGAAAGCATGCTCCTAATAGGATAAAATTATTTTTTGCTTCTCTTTTCAGAATTCTTGCTACTCTCTCTCTGCCAATCTTACCTTTTAGCCTATGAACCTACTTAAGGAAGTAAGTCTTAAATAATTGATGACAACTGTGGTTGAAACATTACTATCGTTTAGGGATGATGGTTTTTGTAATGTGTATTGCTGCATCTTGCCAATAGACCAGTGACTTTAAACAATGTAAGTGTTTGAGTATTGATTGTTGATTTACAAGATTGAGGCCAATACTAATTGTGTCTGAGAGCATACTTATGTACCATGTCTATAAATTCTTTGATCTCTTTTCCCATTTATGTCTTTTTAACTCAGAACTTACTTAGATTTTTAAAATCTTTTTATTATGAAATAATTTTAGACTTGTAGAAAAGTTACAAAAAAATAGTACAAAACCTTTCATCCAGATTCCTCAGATGTTAACATTTTACCCATTAGCTCAAGCATTTTCTCTGTTTTTATTTCCCTCCAGATGGATGTGTGTGTATATATGCATGCATGCTTGCATAATTTGTCCAAATTCTTTGAGAATATTTTCAAACCTGATGACCTTTTACCCCTAAACTGACTTTGAAGCTGGGACTGCATCATTGTATCATTTTTATCCTGTATTTGGGAAAAGTAAAGAGCTGGCCTCAAGTTATCCTCAAATTAGTGAAATTAGAAATTTTAAAGCAAGGAAGGTAATAATTTCAAATATGATTACAAGTCAAGAAAACCAGTTTATGTCACTTTTATTTTTGTGGGCTAATTATCACCATGTAATCTAAAAATCTAAATTAAGTCAGCGTTGACTTCTGACAAATGAGTACACGTTTCCAAGAGGGAGGTGTATTTCTTTGACTGTTAATGAAAGTTCAAAAGTAAAACCTCTTCAAAAAGGTGCAAATATCTCATCCTTGTGATGAGGCTTCATTAACCACTGAGTTTAGCACAATATGCTTGAAAGAGATGGTAAATAGGAAAATGCCCTGCTGATTATTATTAAAATTGCTGCAGAAAGATTCTGAGAAATCCAATTCTATCTTTCTCTCAGACTTCTGACCCTTTTTATTTTGCTGCAAATGATTTATTGATAAGACTGGAGGTGGGAGCTAGGAAGTACTACCAGTCTTTGATCACCTTAGGGCTTTTCTTATCAATACCGTGCATTGGAAAACACATTTTGAAAACAAAAATGTACAAAGATAAATGTACCGGTTAATAATTTGGATTTTTTTCAATAGATGGAGTTACACATATGTTAATATATATGTGATTTGATATGTGTGCTATTTTGTTGTAATGACAACAAGCTTCAAAACTTCATATGTCAAATTTGCTGAAGGTGTTAACATCATAGATATTTTTACACTTAAAAATGTCGAATTTCATGCCAAAAAAAAGAGCATTTGTGAGAAGTTTTAATTCATGACTTTATTTTGAAGAAAAGTGCTGCTGAAAGTTATCGTATACTTCGGGAAGCTGATGGTGAACATGCTTCATCTCAAGATACTTGTGAACGCTGGTTTAAACACTTTAAAAGTGATGATTTCGATGTGAAAGAAAGAGAACATCCAGGTCAACCAGAAAAGTTTGAAGATCAACAATTACAAGCATTATTGGATGAAAATGCATGTCAAACTCAAAAACAACTTGCAGAAAGATTAAATTTCTGATCATTTACAAGCAGTGGAAAAGATTTTAATGGAAGGAAAATGGGTGCCACATCAACTGAACAAAAGACAAATGGAAAACCGAAAAGTCACAGTAAAATGTTGCTTCAACATGAAAGTCTTTTTTGCATCGAATTGTGACTGGTGATGAAAAGTGGATTTATTTTGAGAATCCCACATGCACAAAATCATGGGTTGATCCAGGTCAACCATCAACATCAACTGCAAGGCCAAATCGCTTCGGAAAGAAGACAATGCTCTCCATTTGGTGGGATCAGGAAGGTGTGGTGTACTATGAGCTTCTAAAACCAGGTGAAACCATAAATACTGATTGCTGCTGACAATAAATAATCAATTTGAACCACGCTTTGATCGTAAAATGATCATAATGGTCCAGAAGACACGGCAAAGTAATTTTGCCTCATGATAACACACTATCACACACTTCAAAACCAGTTAAAAACATGTTAAAAGATATTGCCTGGGAAGTATTCAACCA
>NW_006287548.1:1843145-1867040 GCF_000327345.1 Myotis davidii
TTTAGCCAAAAGGTAGTATGTGTTATTATGTTATCGTTACTATCTCTTTTTAACTTAGTTAAAATTAAGTTGGTAGAACACATTATTACAGGTATTTTGTGAATGCTAATGCATATTATTCCTTACTGCCTAGGTTAACTATATTCTACCAAGGTTTATGGTAAAGAATTCCCAGAAAAAAAAGTCTTATTTTTTCTGTTCTTGTGGAGAATCCACATGCAATGACAGTGTTTATAAAGCACATGTGGAGTTAAATTCCCAAGGCACAGGCTTTGGGACCATGTAAAAAGTGCATGTAAAATTTTGACTATAAATGAGTATATATACTTTTATGGAGAGAGTTCGTAATTTCCTTCTAGTTCTCAGAGTGGTTTGTTACTACAGAGAAGTTAAGGACCATTTTGTAATGGGATCCAGCCTCTGCATGGCCACGTGTGCTCTGCTTGACAAGTAAGCGGTATTCTTGTTTCTTCTGACTCCTTTCACAAATTAATTTCAATATTCAACTCTGTTGGATACAATCTCTGTCAGTGGAGTAGGAATGCCACCTTCTGTGGGAGGAATAATGACGTATAGAGTGTCCATCTTAACATACTTTATAACTCAGAGACCTCCTCAGGTAGAGCCTGGTTGAGAGATAACCGCCTAAGTCTAATGTCATGGGAAGCAACGCTGTCCACCATGGAAGGGTGGTTATTAAAGGCTGTCTTCTCTCTAGTACTCCCTAGTTAGTTTCAACCAAGCACAAACCAAGTACAGCTTTCCTCAGCCTAAGAATTATGACTCTTTTCAGTGGAGAGACTCTATGTTTATGTTGGCCTGTGATTTTTAAAAAATACTGATATTTTCTATCTGTTGTCACAACTCAGACCGTGAAACTTTGAAGTATGTTTATGAGCAGCTTGTGTTTCATACCACTAGGAGTGCGTTACACCCCTTTGCCTTTTGTCAGGATTTTTAGTGCCTAATAGAACTAGGCTGAAATGTCATTCTTGGCCATTAGATGTTGCTACATTGCACACTAAGCCCCAATCTGAAAAATGATGAGTTTGAGACTTGCAAGTGTATAAAATAAATTATTCTATTAATTTATCAATTCAGTACATTTAAAAACTTTAACGTGAATGTACTTAAAATAAGAAGTGGCTATAATAAATATGTATAAAATTTACCCATAAATTTTAATTTTATAATGAAATAATTTATGTTTAGCCTTGTAGAGCAATGCTAGTTTTTATTAAAGCCCCCCTAAAATTGATATATCTTCAAAAAAACCAAGAATATCTTATTTGACACAAATTACCATTCAAGAAAGAAACAGGAATTTCCTTACTTGAAAGGGCAGGCAATTAGAGATATAAGGACAGTTGTAGTTTAATGTTTTGACCTTCTCTTTAAAATTAGTAATGTTTAAAATGAATTCTTTCATTTCCACCAAGATCACTCTATCCTTAACACTATTTTTGCTGTTATATTCTGCAGTGCTGCTCTCTCAACATATTCCTTTTAGTTTTCTGGCTGCTCCTTCTAGCTCCTCATGCTAGCTTCTTATTAAAAGTTGACATCCTGGACCCCTATATTTAGTCCTCTCTTCTCGCCCTTTTTTCTTTCCCCCTCACCTCTACCCCCAATCAGCTGGAACATTGTGGAATTAACCTTACTTGTCTGCCCTTACTAAGGCTATCCAGGAGGCCAAAAGAGTGATGCGTCCTTTCCCCTCACTCCTCACATCTAATCCATTACCAAGTCCTATGAATTCTACTTCCTAAGTATCTGAATTCTTTCTCTTCCTTTATATTGAACTTTTTTGGTTCAGATTCTCCTCATTTTACACCAGATTAAAGCAATAGCCTTCTGAGCAATATTCACTTTCTCTTCCAACCCACCATCTACAATGGTACTTACATGATCCTCCCAAACATAAATCTGATCTCCTGCCAGAATCCTTGCAGTGGCTGAACAGTGCCTTGAAGTGCTCAGACTTGTGAGCTGGCATACGACACCCCTCTTTTATTCTTTTCTTCAGCCATAGATAAGTACAGGCAGTTACCACAATGTACCGCGAGAGCATTAAGCCAGTCAATGTTCTGGGCCCTTTCTATTTCCTGTGAATAAAATGCCATTTCCCCTTCCTTAGGCCTTTACTCTGCCCCTGGCCAACGCCTGGTCCTGCTTCAATACTGAGCTCCAGGACTACCTCTTAGGGCGTCTTTTCTGAAACCCACTCTCCTAACTTAGCGCTGGCCATTCATTTCACCCACTATTTTGAGTAGTTAGACATCCTGCACTGAGACCAGAACTTTTACTGATTCCCCTTTGGAGGAATTTGGTTCCAGAGAAGGCTTTTGAATTTCACAGTCCATTGTAATTTACCTGTAATTATGAGGCCAAATAAACACAAATGCATAATATCATCTTAGACGCCATTGCTTGTGTGTCTTAATGTGAAAATCATGTGGTATTTTATGAAGCCTCAAATCTGAGGGGACAGGATCTGTAAAAACTGCCTAATTTGTTGATTTGCATGTGAAGTGTGCTGTTCCCAGTAGGTGGTGGAAACCGATTTGGCATGAAGCTTACTAGCTCTGAGCGGATAACTGGTGTTACTTCCTGCTGCTGTAACAAAATGGATTTGGCCTTTATTATAGCTCCTATTTGAAAATTACTATTAAAAATTGTGTGCTGGAGATACATATTGAGTGCTTTGCAAAGGTGGATGCATTTTATGTAGCAAAGCAGGAAACAGTGACACCACGTCTTAATGACACTTTATATTCTGCAATGTACTTAGCCACAACTTCCTCAACTGCATAATCTAAAGTAAATAAAAATCATATTCCATTAAAGACATAATTCGACAATTGAATTTTTTGGTGAACCTTTGGCATCCATTGAAAGAATTGGCTCCAACCCCATAGAGGAGGTTAATCTTTTTAGGGCAGCATTGCCTGGAAAGTGGAAGAAAGAGATGACCAAGTCAGGGAATAGTGGTAAAAGCATTATCTCTAAGAGCTAGAATGAGGGCGCTAGTCAACAGTTGCCATTTTCATGGCCACACATTATTCAATTGTAGAGTAACAGAAGGGATATTATTTTACTGAGGAAAATTGGGGCCGGGGGGCGAGGGAGGCGGGAATTACAAACAATCTCAGTATGCTGAAGCTTGGTATAATTAAATAATGAAACATGTTACCTCTGTATTTTAATAATTTCCTAAGGTCTCAGGCCAAATCTGTGCAGAACAACGTTGAATACCCCAAGGCTAAGGAGATTGACTGTAGCACCCAGCTGGCTTGGAAATGCGCTCTTCGTTAGGTGAAATAATTGGTACATTCTTGTACAATAGTAAATACTTGTAACAGAACTATCTTGTAGCAAGACAGAAAAAAAAATCAATATTAATCAGAGCAGACAAATGCTTCTGATAATAGCCGAAGACCCTCAAGCACTAGCCGTTCTCTTTAGTATTTTTGTTGTCGTTGTTACACATTCTCTGCTTCTGACACCCCATATTTCTCTAATATAAGATCTTTAACTTATTTTATCTCAGTCTGATTGTCAGAATGTCCAGCTCTGTCTCTGTGTGTCCTCTTAGGAAGAATATGAAACTTCTCTTTGAAGAACTTCAACAGATATGTGTGTTATTTTCTACCTGGCTATCCCAAGATTAAGCTGCTGGAAGGGTTTAGTACCACTCTGATCACTCCCATCTCTTTCCGAAACCTTGAATGTTTAGTCCTTAATTTGCACCTTGCATTCCATTTCCCCATGTTTATAAAGATATGACTATAACTTGCATCTTCCCATTGTTGTACCTACTTCCTATACTAACCAAGGTTGTACCAGTGCCTGGTATATTACAGAGGCAGTGATAATAGCTAACCTTTATATTATAGGGCTTATTGCTATTTAAGTACTGACACTGTCCTGAGTTCTTGGCATTCGTTCATTAATTTACTCTTCACAAGGATTTATGAAGTAGACACTATTATTACAGCCATTTTACAGATTTAGAAACTGAATTATAGAAAGGATGACTTGCCCATGGAAAAATATATCCTGAATGGCCAGAGTGGCTATGATCTGACCCCAATAACCTGCCTCCATACTACTCTTCTTTATACTTATCGACTCCTTGCTACCCGGGCATTGTTGGTCACATTAAAGTCATTCATTCATTGACTTTCCTTGTCCAAGTTTTTTTAATATGATAAATTCTACCTTTATAAGATTTTGGTTTGAATTTTTTAGACATTTAGCTCAGTTACAGATACATAGTAAGCATTCATGTTACTATTATTATTATTTTCATGGGACAAATGTCAGGTGAAGGAACTGAGTAATAAACCGCCATCACCCAGGCTCACTAAGTTGATCCTTCCCCGTTCCGTTGTTTCTGTTGAGAAGCTCGTGAGAAAGGATGGACTCAGTGGTCTAGCTCGGGCTCTCTCCTGAAAGCACTGTGTACAGGGATCAAACGACCGCACGCCGTCTTCATCGGGTTAGAGGAAAAGCTATTATAATAAGAAAAGAATAAATCTTTATTACAGCAATTATGCCACTAAATTAGAAATTTAGAAATATATAGGCTAGTCCATGGAATGTTACAAGTTGTCAAAACTGCCAGTGTTTCCAAAGCACAGACTGTAAGGAGAGTGGAAGCGAAACCTATTGTATCGTCATGTCAGTGATCATGCCCTGCTTTTCTCTTTGCTGTATTATGAGACTGACATTATACCATCATTTCGCATTGTCACCTTCGCCTTGTGAGCTTTAGATGCAGCTAATGTTATGGTAATAACCGCTACAATCTGCAATTTTCAGTCGTATTAGATCTTAATTCATGTTTTTAACTATCTGGTATAACCATCACTGATTTGTCTTGCAGATAATAAGCAACTTAATGGTTTTTATAAATTAATACTGGTATGAAATTATCAGAGCAGGAAAATCAATAGTAGAAAATTTTTATTATGCACAACAACAAAAATGGAGTAATACTAGAGTAATTGTAAATATTCAAACACCCAATGAATTCATTAATTTCAAACTAGTGTTAGAAATTTTATAATGTAAAAGTTGCCCATTCTATACTTTTTAAATTTCACTCTACTTTTTAATATTGTCGCTCCCTGCCCCCCTTTCTTAATTAAAAGTACATGCCTGGGATCACTGCAGAGCTAGGTTTTCAGAATGCTCGCCTATAAGCAACACAAACCATCCTTTCCCCAGTAATTGGAAGTTATATAAAATCAGGGAATCTATCACATGTCTCCGGAAAGGTCAGTATATTAAAGTTTTGTTTGTTTGCTCTGTTTAAGTGGGCCCCAGAGATTCATCAGCTACTAGGAATAAAAAGTAGCATAACAGACCATGAAATGGTGTCTCTTTTCTCAGACCTTTTCCTCAGTGCATTTCCACCAATCACCAGCCCGCAGCTCCCCCTCCTCTGGGACATTTCATCTTCCCTAAATGACCCTAATGGCAAAGCTGCTCTCCCTCTCACCCCCCTGTCCTTCTCTGGCATGCCGCTCCTTCACCTGATAAATATTTGCTAAGCACCAGGTATGCACAGCACTGTGTACAGTGATGAATGAGAGGCAGCCCTACCCTCGGAGAACTTAGAATACAGTAGCTTGTCACTGACTACCTTGCATCATTAGTTATTTTCCAGGTGTCTGTGTCTTGCATCTCCAGAGACTGCAACTTAACATTATTTTGCTTCCTGTGTATGTCCACCTAGCCAGTGCTCAAGGCACACTGAGTGGATGCGTGCAGTGGCTCACCCTGCAGGGAGAGCAATGTTGGGCTGTGTTACCCACTCCCAACCCAGGATGAGCACTAACGTGGCCTGGACAAGACCTTTATCATATGTCACCAGGCTAGTTCCTTAGCTCAGACAGTGGATAACTTGACATATGATGAAATATATTATTTCATTACACACCACGAAGAGTTGGGTGCTAATTTCTAAACTATATTTAGGTTCCTTACTCTTTTCCCCCTAAACAGACATAGTTTTATCCAGGGCTGCTGATGGACAAACCTAGTCCACAGCCAGGGACTTCTCCCAAATGATATTTTATTGTTTCTGCCTCTCTCCTCCTCTGTGGAGAAGAAAGAGAGAGAGAGAAAGAAAAAGGGAGGGAGGGGGGAGGAGGAGAGAGAGGGAGAGATAAGCATGCTGTCGCGCCTGTGTGTTGCTTCAGGGTTGACAAAGAATTCAGCCGCCCTCCACCCCCATTCTACACATACTCGGGTTGATATTATCATAAGATTAAAGATGCTTCCCTGCGGACCCCCTCGCAGCCTGCCGCCTTTGCTTACCTTGTTAGCTAGCACCTTTCCTCTATCATCGCAGCTACTTTAGGGAGGGGGACTTATGCGTGTTGTGATGAACGTTCAAAAAGCTAGTATGAAAAAAGGAATGGAAAGTATCTCAAGGTTTTTTATATTGCTTCTATGCTGAAATGATACTGTTTCAGCTATGTTGACTTAACATATACTATTACATTAAATTCACTTGTTTCTTTTATCATTTTTAATATGGCTAATAGAAAAATTAAGTTACTGATGAAGCTCACATTATAGCTCTGTTGGACAGCACTGTCCCACACCGAAGGTTTTCAAACTGGGTTCCCAGTGACCCTGAACTTCTTCCTACTGGGGTAGCCAGAGATGAAGAAGGATTAGTTCCATCTGAGAAACTCGTTATTTGTTTGTTTATTAAATCAGGTTTCTGACTGTGAACTTCTTTAAAGGAAAGAACCGGCAGCCAAAATGTTTGGCAATTCGAGTCTCAGACCATCCTCCATCCCCCTCAGATGTAGCATAAAAAGAAAAAACTCAAACACGTTCACCATTCCCTGTCACCGTGCCCTGCATAACCAGGGGCACCCAGACCTGTCTGTGATCCCCAGGAAGATACAAGCAGGCCTCTTTTCTTCTTTACTCTTTTGGGAGTCCATCAAAGTATATTTGTTAGTGGAATTGTACCCCTATTCTGTAAGTTGTAGAAATTTATTTACCACGGAATGTCTTCTAAGTATTCCTAATTGATAGCATGGAGGGCCAAGTTACAGATGGTCTTTATTAGGGAACCCTTTTTCTTCTGGAAAATGTAGACCTCCCTACCCCCCACCCTTAGCAACAGCGATTGGAGGATGATTGAGTGGTCTCTTGTGGAAATATGTATTTACCTATGTAAAGATCAGTTTCAACTCAGCACATTCTTCTTTAACCAGTGAGCTAACCTGTAACCTCCAAAGGGTGTTGACGTCTCTTCAGCTCATAGCTTTGTGTGCATGTTTGGGTGAATGTGTGTGTGTGCGCGCCTGTGTGGTGTACACACACACTTATTGTTTTTGCTATAAATCCAGCTGCTATCTGAGCGAAGAGCTTTTTAGCTACTTTGTAAATGTTATTTTCTTAAGAATAAATGATCCTGACCATTTTAATCACCCTTCTCCAAATAAAATTAACACATGGTCGCATACCTGATTACATACCGTGAATTAACTTTGAGAGGGATACACGTGAATAGAGGGAAGGCAAGAACAAGCAGCATATTGTGAAAAAGAGCCGTTGATTTCCCTGACACTAACTGTAACCAGAAATAGCAGTGGAACCTCAAGGGGTATTTGTATGTGTTTGTTGTCCGAGAGTAGATACAGGGGCCCACGATAAAGAGCAGGCAGTTTCTCGGTTAGAATCTCATCTCTGCTTTTGGAAGCCTTAGAGTTTTTCTTCCTCTATGACCTTTCTACTTGGTCCTCCCAAAAGCCTGTTAATTTCACCCTGACAATTTTTACACATTTCACGGAAGGAAGACATTCAGATGTGAGAACGTTCGCCTATCATTAGCTGAATTCATTTTTCTGCAAAATGTTAATCCGTAGATCACACCCTGGTGAAGGACGGTGCCTAAGTGAGAACATACCAGATCCAGTAATTTTTTCCTCATGCGTCTGTTTTACCTCAGGCAGATGTGCACACTTGGTGATACAACATAACTGACACGTGCCTCCCTCAAATATGGGTTTTATACATTTCTCCATCATCAAAAAGGAAGGAATGCTATCTTGAACTTACAGATACACCATTTACTTTGCCATCTTTTTAAAAGCAAGAGTACCTGACTTTTCAGACAAGTAACAAGCCCGTAGTTTATGCACTGTTTTCCTTCCTTCCCTCCCCGTCTCTGTCCCTCTGTTCTTCCATCCTTTCCTTCCTCCCTCATTTTCTTCCTTCTTTCCTTTTCAAAGCACCAACAGTGTTGACAGTGCTAAATGTTGTAGGGATTCTAGATAGAAATAAGACCGTTTTATGAAATTTACATCCTATGTCGTTTCAGTGCAATCTGACTATAAGCATTGGTACCCATGCCACTAAATAAGTCATTTCCAAATAGTGATGCCTGCCCCACTCTTGGGACATAATGGGAAGTTACAGATGGCAAATGTCTACCAGGTCCACTGGCTCTCACTTGTCTTCAAGGATTGCCATCATGCTCTCCGAAAGTCCCTACTCTCAGGCACTGATTGTACTCGCTATAGAATTGGGAGACATGTTAATAGTCTTTTTTGCTGGGTTATGTGTTTGGCATATAACATGACCCCCAGTCCTACAGGCCCTATGAACCATGCATTCCTCCATGTCCTGAGGGGCACTGAGCTGGAGTGGGGAAAGCATGGGCACCAGGAGGCAAGAGATTTGGGTTCTAAACTTGGCTATTTCACCAACACATGGGGTCACCTTGTCAGTCACATAGCTTCCCAGGTTTAGAGGTATTATATTTATAACTAGCTTCAATTTGGTTATCATAATTTTTCTTCCAAACTCTATCTACCCACAGTTCTACAAAAGATGGTGAATATGGATTTCAATATCAGAAGTGAGATGGTGACTCCTAAACTCCATTTTGCCTCTGACCCTGGGCTAGAGCCCTTCTCTTTGCTTAAGAATATTTGTTTAAGAACCAGCATAAGTAATTAGTAGAAAATTTCACATGAGTGAAAATATATGAGAATGTGACCATCATACCATTTGGCCATGAGTTCACTTAAAATCTGTATTAGTCCAGATTCTTCAGGGAAACACAATGAGGAGAGGGGTGAGGAGGAAGAGAGAAAGGAGAGGTAAGGGGGGGGGGGGGGAGTAAGAGGAGAGGAGAGGTATAGACATTCATAAAAGGAGATTAGTTGTAGGAATTGGCTCATTTGATTACAGAGGCAGGGAAGTCCCACAATCCACTATCTGCAAACTGGAGATCCAGGGAAGTTGGTGGTATGATTCAGTCTGAGTCCAAAGACCTGTGAACCAGGGGGGCAGATGGTGTCAGACTCAGTCCTAGCCCAAAGGAGAAGACGGGTGTTCCAGCTAAACCAGCAGAGCAAATACGCTCTTCATCTGCCTTTTTATTCTGTTGGACCCTCAGTGGATGGGATGATGCCCACCACACTGGTGAGGGTGCATCTTTACTCAGTCTACTGATGCAAATGCTAATCTCTCCCAGGAACACGCTCACAGGCACAGCCAGAGTAACATTTTACCAGCTATCTGGGCATCGCTTAGCCTTGGCTGACATAAAACGAACCATCACTGTAGGCAAGGTGACACACAGTTATTGCTTGGGCCTTTAGCCTTAAACACTGTGGAACCACTGTGCGCACAAGGAGCAGCTCCATTTCTGATTCTTACACTGTCTCTCCACTCACTGCTCTTGTTTTCCAAATGGGCAACGTTTATGCTACTTGATTTTAAGTTATTTCTCTCTCCATTTCTTCATTTATTCCCTGAACTTGCCTTTAACTTCCACTTAAACCAGTAACTTGTTGCACAATTAACTCACACTCAAGAAGAAGTCTGACCTAGTTGCTTACTTCCACAGTCTGATGAATTTGGAAAGCATTCATTCATTCATTCATTCATTCATCAAATATGTGCTAAGTGCCTATTATCTCCTAGAAATAATATCACCTGAGACATGTCAATTAATAGTTCATAGTCCTTGCTCTTAATGAACTTATTTTGTGATAAAAAGGTAAATAATAAGCTGGTAATTAAGTTACAGTGCACAGTAACCCTTAAGAAGAGAAGAAGGTGTGTGGGGGGGGGGCATATCCCTTTGTTGGGTGACCAACAATGACCACTCACCAGAACCAAGAGGCAGATTTAGGCCTAAACACTGAATTAGGGCCCAGTTCATCTTGCTCCTCAGCCATTCTGTCATTATCTTCAGGAATATTTTAGGGTTGAATCTTTCTTTAGTGGAACATTTTTATTAAGCTGTATGCTGTAAGAAAAAAATTAATGCCAATTTATCTTTTATAATTTAACCTGAACTGTGTCATTTTTAAAATGTCGTTGTTAGATTTTTTATGACTTTCCATCTTTGCCAAGGTAGTGGTGTCTTATTAGAATACTTACACAGATAATTTCAAGTTTAAAAGAAATACAGCTAAATCTATTCAGCAACATAATCTGGTGTAAACATATCTGTTTAAAAGTGTCTATGTGACTTGAGGTTTATTGTAGCTAATAAGCAATAATTAACATGATTTCAATTTTGTCACCCTTATGTTCTTTGTATGCTTCTAAGTCCTTGAATGCATGTATTAGGAACATATTTTTTTAGATATTTTCACAATTCCAATATGATAGAAAGCATGTGCATTTGGAAAAGAATGTTTTGGCATTAGTTAATGTTTTCATTATCTATAAATCATTAGGTAGATTTTTATTAACATTGAAATGCTAAAGTTGATCCATCCTAAACTCTTTCACTTTTGGTTATTGGAGATAGAGGTGTACTCTGATGAGAGTACTAACATTACTTAAAGATTGTTTTGGTTTACTTAATAAGTATTTCATTCACCGTCGTACAGTTTTTATAATGTAGCCACTAAAAAAAAAATGCCCTACTGTTACCTTCAAGTTAAATGTAGTTATTTTCTGTATTGGTGTTTAAGTGATATGCATTAATAACTCTTTTTTAATGAGGCTAATGAAGGCCTATGTCAAGAATAGCTGGCTTATTATATAGTCCAGTTCATTTATTTTGGTTAGTGTTCTACTTGCTTTAAGATAACAAAAAGCTTTGTGAAGGAGTTTGGGGCATGTTATTTATGATGGAGAGTGATTGTAGATTTCCCCTTTACAGCATCTACCCGAAGATTTAAAGAAGACTCTGTTGTAGTGTTATCATGGTCTCACATCAAAATTTTCCTTCCAATAAATGCTTATAGATGTTTTAACTCATCCTCTTAATGTTTCCACTTTGTCCTCTGCTCTTGTTCTTTTATATTATTTTCATTTCCAGTTAAATTGTTAAACTCCAGTTACATGGAGACTATTACCCTGGGAAAACATGAGTTTATTTATATCACATCCAGTTCTGGCAACCGCAGTGACATGTAATGTAGTGCTTGCAGTGTGCTAATCTAACTGGCTCAACTTGCTCTGAGGTCAGGCAACCTACTCTGGCTGATCCATCTCACTATTCTGTGTCTCAGTATGATCACGTAGCAAATCAGTTCATGGTAATTACTCCTGCTTAATTCATAAGAATTCTGAAAGCGGGTATAATAACCGGATGTTTGGCCGTGGAATTTGTATCTCTTAAGGAAAAAAAGCCATCAGCATACTTTTTCAAGTGAAAGTAGAATTCTACCGACCCAACTTGTACGTAGCTAATTTTTGTGAGCTAATTGTAGTGAGTTTCCAAATAGCTTTCTGTCCCAGAGGACATCCAGTGAAGCTCCACAGCACTGGACCTCTCCCATTTCTTTATTTCATGTTTTGCACAAGGAGGAAGACTGTAACAAACTAAGCAGGTGTTTCTGGGAAAATAAGTCTGGAAGAAAACCTGTGATTTGGGGTGGGGGGATAGAATTTAACCAATGGTCCAGTGAAATGGGTTCTACCCTAAATATTTGTGTATCTCTGATACTTTCTACCAATATGTAAAATTTATCAAGGTAACTCAGAGTTTATTGAACACTATTTTCTTTCAAGTTGATGCACTGAAATAAACTTGAAGCATTTTTGGCACAATAATAATAATTTATATTTATTCTAGGACGTGCTGCACTCTGAATGTCAGTTCATCATCCAAGAGATACCTCACAGCAAGTGGTAATCCGTATTAACAATAAGGAAAATACTTTTTTTTTTTTTTAGTGAGAGTTAAGTCACCAACCTTAAAAATAAGAGGATTAGATCATATGCAGTATTGTTGAATCAAGATCCAAATATATGAAAGTGAGAATTTATTCTTAAAAGGAGAATTTTACTGGTTTGGCCTTAGTTCAGTTCTTTGGTACTGACCGTGTGGTCTATGGACCAACAGTGTGGAGGCTTCCTGGGGAGCTTGTTAGAAATGACCACAGAACCTACCTCAGGCTTGATGAGTAAGAAGATGAGTTCTAGCCCGTTCTCCATTGATATGCATACAGCTGAAAGTTTGGGCGATGTTGGGTGGGAAAATGTAAGGTTAATTCTAGTTAGTGGTGTGACATGTCTCCCAACAAAGAAACTGATCAGAGTCCACAGTGATAAACATGCGGTATCAAGAAGAAGACGGTACTCAGACTTTCTGTTCTGGTCGCTTGGTTTGGCTATGGGCACTCTACTTTAAGAGCACATGTCAAGGACACTGACCAGAATGATGAGGCAGCTCAAACCAATTTCACAGCAGGAGTAATTGAAAAAGATGGAAACATTTGACCTGGCGAAGAGAAAGCAGGGGAGTTGTAATAGCTGTGTTCAGTGCTTGAAGGGCAGTCCCTTGGAAGAGGGGTGAGAAGCAGGCAGAAATGAAGCAATTAATCCAGACAATAAATTGGGGAGGTATATCCTTGCTAAATATAAAGATGAACTTTGGAACAGCTACGTGTGCTCTGAAATGGCTTTTCCCTTTTCTGTAAGTAGAGAGTGATATTGTTGGGAGTTTTCAAGGGAGACTGGAAAACCACTGACCTTCTGCTGAAAGTTCCCCAAGCACTTTGAACTTCACCCTGTGACACTTGTCGCATTTTTACCATAATTTCAAAATAATCTTAAAAGGTATTCTGTGTTTGTCCCATCTGGCAAGGGACTGTCTGCTTAAGTCACCGAGTGCCTAACCTCAGCCCAGGCGCGGTGTCTCACAGACAATGTTTCTTGTGTGATTAAAGGAAGAAAGGACTAGACAGGAGGGAGGGTTGAAAAATGTATTCATTAGTATATTTAATTAATATGTACCGATTGCCTTTGATATGTCAGGCGCTCGTGTAGGCATTAGGGAGACATAAGCGAACAAAACAGATTAATATTCCAGCTTTCAAAGTTCATGTCCCCATGGGGTTACGTAGCCCCAAGAATTTCTCAGTAGCTCTTGCAGAAAGAGGATGAAGACCATGAACCAGATGTCTTCACTGGAGTAGCACATCTTTGAAGAAGTGAACACCTTCGCAATACCTTAAAGATCAACCAGGCCAACTTGAAGTGTTTAGAATAGATAGAAGCTGAGATGAAATAGAGACCTCACTTGCTTATTTTAATGTTACCTTGGACATGAAGGTAAAAACCTTAGGTGCTATGGGGCTGGTGAAAAGCTTGGACAAATTACCCAAACTCTGGAGATCGTAAGACTGCAAATGGGAACAATATGAGGCAGGGCAACACGTACATCTGTATTAGGAGAGAATATTCAGGAATATGCTCTAATTTCTTTGTCAGTGTTTCCTTTTGTGACTTGTTTGATTACAGCTTAGTATTATAAGTAATATGTTAATATTTACTATTATAACTATTTTTGACCTAAAATTTTTACCTGAAATACATTATTGTATGTGAGTCACTCTACACTTTGAGCCTTATTCCATCCAGGTGCCAACATTTTTCTCTCGCCGCCACACATCTTTGATTTTATAATGCAAGTCAGTAGGAAAACAGGATTCATTCAACATAAAATTGCTTTTCACAATCTCTCTGGAATCTCTTTGTCTGCTACCCAGGCGATATCTATATTATTACTTTGTCCTCAAAAGCTTTTACCAATTTGGCAACACAGAGTGACTAAATCGCCTTTCTTTCATCTGGCGTTTCATTAGCAGGGAGACTCCCCAAATTCATTTCTATCAGCCTTGTCCTCAGTGCTAAAGCTCCCGCGCCTCAAGTCTATTTATAATAAATATCTCAGTTACGAGGAAGGTCATTTCGGTTCTCTATATTACATCCATTTCTAATGAAAGCTGTGCCAAATGACCAAGTGGAAAAAGCTCCCCCGTCTGCCCCCGCCCCCAGAAGAAAGCTTTCCTGTCAAATATCTCCTAATTGCCCTCCGTGCATCAGCTTCATGCTCAGGCTTATCTCCGGCGCCTTCCCCGGCTTTCTGCAGATCGCCAATGACACGCTCCAAGCATGAAGGGGATAGAAATGGTGTGACTCTCGGAAAGCCAGCGCCGAGTGGGCTCAGAGAGCTGTTTAGAAGCTTCACTTCCATGGTTCTGACATGAGGGATCTTCGCCGATTTGCCTTCAGACGCAGTTTGCTGTCGTTGCTTCAAACGTCGAACTGTGGGTCCTGCAGGGACACTCGTGCTCCTTGCTTTGTGTCTTCTGCCTTCCACGTGGGTCCCGTGTCAGGACATCTTGTATTAATCAGCCTTCGGTGGTAACTTTAGGCAAGTAACATAATCACTTTCCCTGACCATCTGTAAAATTAAGAAGTAACTACAAAGCATCTGACACATTCCTAATAAAAGCACAGCCCAGCCACCCGGGCCTGGCCCACAGCTGTGGAGAGCAGCATGCTTGTGTGGGAGCCGCCGGGCTGTGTTTTCTTTTCTGTGCCTCAGCCCCCTGCCTTCTTGACCACCCCAATATCTACTCTGTCTTTCCTGAAACAGCCCCCCACACTCACCCCCAGGCCTGATCCTACTCCTCACACCTGCTCTGGCCCCCTATAATACAGGATGTTTTAATATTCTAAGTGCATGGAAGAGAAAGGAAATTGAAGTTGCTGGCCACAAACTCTCTTTTCTTCTCTTTTTCATGCAGAAGAACAGCACCCACAGTGAGAAGGGTATTTTCTTTGTGGCAACGGAAAGTAGTAGGGGGTTAAGGAAAGAACATTCAAGAAATTAGAGCGTCCAGTGGATGTTCAGTGTTTGATCTTTTAATGGTGGTGTTGTCACTGGGCCTGATACTGTTTTTTAACATGGGAGATGGTGAGAAAGCAGAGCTTGGAGGTGCTATTTGGTTTGGTTTTGTGTGGTACACAGTGGAGGCCACAGAGACCCTTAGCTGTGGAACCATCAAAAGAAATAGAAAGAGGGGCATGTGGAAACGGCGTGAATGGAATGCACAGAAACACACTAAGTGAGGACCTACCCATGACACTCTGAAGAGAGAGGCGAGCGGGCCTGACACACTGGAGGGAGAGTGACAACGGGTCAGTAGGTGAGTTCTGTGCTGCCGTCTAGTTCTGCCCTTGTGGGCGACTCACAGACTATCTACTCAGCACATCTGGGGGTGACTATCGACAGAGAGCTCACAAGTCCCCCCTGTTCCAGGTGGTCCTTGATGGTGCATGTCTGACTTCAGACTTTCTCTCTGTGTATCCCTAAGAGATACTGAGCACAGTCTTCAGTAGCTCAGCTGACAAAATGAGCATTTCTGGTTCTACCCAAAGGCTTATCTTAGGAGCCACCCCTTCTATTTCTGCAGGGTTGCCATTATGGTCTTGCTGGGCAATGCTTGGGTATCTATTTGAAAATTCTAGGGCATTTTGCACTCACATGTGTCCACGCTCAGAACTTACTGGAGCACATGCTTCACCCGATGAAGGAGTATAGGTCCAGAAGGAGGAAGATGCAGGATCCAGAAGCAAGGATGCAATCCGGAAGAGAACAAGGGGAGAGCTCAGAGCTGCAGGGAAGGGAAGCCGGCCAGACAGCAGCGACCATCCCAGGGGAGACAGCATGATGAGGGAGGCAGCAAGATGAGGGAGATGGTGGCACAATAAGATGGAGGCTCCAGGAATGATAGCTCCACAGAAAGATATGGAATTGACAAATTTGGGAATGCAATGGCAGTGTTGGAGTGACAGGAAGCATTAGTAACAATGTATAAACTTATGCAAATTTTTAAAAGAGGCAATGATTAATTTCAGGGGAAAAATGAACAAGAAAGAAGAAATGATCATTAGTACACTACTTGGCTCATCACTGAGCAATGTTTGCAGGGTTGTAATAACAGAAACATTAAATGGAGTAATTGTAAGCCAAATTGTGGCATAACTCTATTAGGAGTATGGGATGGCAATGTTTAGGAGGATGAGGAGCATAGACAGTTAAATCTTTATTTGTCATCACCAAAGGACACCAATTAGTGATGAAAGTTTATTAATTAAGAAATAACTTTATCAGCTCATTTTCTAGAAGTGTGGGTATCAGCTAAAGGATTTCTCAACAGGGTTGCCTCAGGGAAGCCGGCTTCAGAGGGGGCAAGGGAGATATTGCTTGTAGAATGTTTTAACTTTTGAAATTGTGAATTATGTGCACAAATTATTTTCATGAAATCTTTTTCAAAATTAAAAAAATATAGTTTAGGTTAAAAAACTTACATAAATGCAGGTTCCTGGCTTCCCCTAGAAAATTAAACCACCTGGCCCCCTGGAACCACATCCCATCCGACAGTATGGCTCACCCCACTCATCCAATGCACACGCTCTCCAGCTTGCCACAGCCTCCACCCTGCCCTATTGCCTCTCTGCAGCTGAGGCTAAACATCAGGTGTTATTTTGCATTATGATTATGGGGTCATCTTACAAAGAGAAACACGTGTGTGCTCATGCCTCCATTTAAAGTGGGACGATGAGCGAGATTCCCAGAGGACTGTGGGTTCCTCCTAGCTTGCTTTACCAGATTACCTGCCTGCCTTCCAAGGCACTTCAGTTTTCTGCCTTAAATCCCTGGTGATACGCTACAAGCTTTTTAGTTCCTTTAGGAGCACGGACACCATCTTTCATATGGTCCTTTTTATAAGTTTTATAAACTCTGTCACCTGCAGCTATTTCTTCTCCAAATTACTGTCTCCAAAGCTCTTATTTTTCATTTTTCTGATCATACCCACACACTCTCGATCTTCTCCGCGTATTCTCTCTCCACAGCGAGGGCCCGATCAATGGAGAATGACTATCTGCTGATTGCTTCACAGCTCTCACCCACTTTACTCCGGTCCCTGCGTCCGGTGTCCTGCTCTCTTTTCGAATGTTGCCATTATCCTGATGGCTAACGCTCAGGGTGGCCTTCTGTGACTCCTGTGTATTTGTCTACCTTGGCTGAGCACAGTGAATACATTTCCATCTTGTATTTATGCACGGGGGCTTTCTGCCTTAAGTGCCTTGCCCTCCAGTTATTTCCATTAAATTTCCCATTTCTTATTCAAAACACTTTTCCAAATTGATCAAAGTAGGTTTTAATTTTTCTACTGCTGTCAAAGGTGCTGGTTACCTCTCTTGGAATTGTTGTAATTATCACATTTTTAATGATGCTACTTTTTCATTCAAGTCATTGTCATTAAAATATGAAATAAAATAGATGATGGCCAATCTCTGCAGAATAGTAGGAAGTGTCCTATTTAAGACTACCAGTGAGTCATTGAAAATGGTGTTTTTTTAAAACCTTTAGGTGAATTAACCAA
Organism: Myotis davidii; assembly: GCF_000327345.1. Taxonomy (NCBI): domain Eukaryota; kingdom Metazoa; phylum Chordata; class Mammalia; order Chiroptera; family Vespertilionidae; genus Myotis; species Myotis davidii. The sequence continues at coordinate 1,860,833 of NW_006287548.1, forward strand.
TTACTTAAAGTAGTTAAGAAGCCCGAATTAAGTATAATCTGCATTTTATTATTAAGTAAACATGGTTAAACCAACCTGTATAAGAACTTTTAGGATGTAAAAAAAAATTACACTATTTGTTAGTCTCCTATATAAAAATGCCAAATAATCTGAAATGAAAAGCCATAATAGAAGAGGGAGCGTGGATCAGGAAGAATCCTAAGGGTATGTTAATTAGAGCCCTTTGCACAAACAGCAGGAAAGTAGTAAGATTAATGAGAAGTATGCTTGTCAATTTCAGGATAATCTGAGGAACACTGTGAGTTTCCATTTCATTTGTCCTGGCAAGCATTTACTACTATTTAACTTATTTGTCTCTGTCGTCTCATATACATATTTGTTACCAAGCCTGTTGCCAGGTGATTTAGGGAGAGTTTGGGAGCTTTACCTAAGGACAGGAAGCTCTCCAGGGTTGAGTAATGGGAATTAAAATTTCCCAATCACATCCTCCAGGGAGCAGTGGGTAAGACAGAGCAGGAGCACAAGGGGGTAGTTGAGAGGGTAACGCCTGTGAAAAATAAAAAAGCAGGGTTGGGCAGGGAGAGCCTTGACCACAGTACAAATCCAACAAGGTCTTGGCCAACCCAATGTGAGCTCCAGAGCAAAGATTGCCTAGTAGAGGAATCGTACACTGGGCAGAAATAGCCAGACCCCAGAACCCTACTATGCTCAGCCATTGACTGGTGGCTACCTTGAAAGAGTGGCCTTTAGACTTATATGCAAGCATATAGGCCTAACCAATGGACATAGACAACGGGGGGGGGGTGTATAAGTGGGGAGGATGGGGGGTAATATGGGGGATAAGAACACATATGTAATAACTTAATAAAGAAATAAAAAAAAAAAGAAAGAGAGGCCTTTAGTCAAAAGCTGAAGAGGATCCTAAACAATGAATGGCTAGAGCCTGTCAGCTACTTCCGTGCTGCGTGCCGCTGAATGACAGGTTATTTCTTGAAGGGAGACGAAAGCAGTGCATCTCCATCACTGTGCACGGAACGTTCCTCTACTTGCTGAACGATCTTTGGAGGTGGCTTTGCCATTCCTGTTCTCTCGTTCTCAGCGTTGCACCAACACCTGAAAATTCCACTCTTCTGGGTCAAAGTGATATAGTCGCAGGAGACATGACGTCACCAACACCTGAAGTGGCTCCCAAGAGCTGGGTGAAGGATTAAAGATCCAAATGTGCAAGACAGGGATGGGCAAGGAACCGCATTGAGTTGGATAGGAGAGAGGCTCACTGAGCCCTGATGCCACCTGAAGCTGAGGAGGATATGACAGACAGGCGACCAGGGAATCAGACACGAGCCAGGGTGTTCTAAAATGTTCCCATTCATGACACAAAATGATGGCCTTTGCCTCTTTGGCGATGGTTAGCTCCTAGTACCCTGAAAATCATGGCGAGAGTTAGATTGGGAATTTTAAACTTCCAGAACCAACCCTAGTTTTGAGAGGCGTGCAAAGTCCTTCAGTTCTCATAACACTGAATCTCACCTTTGACATTGTCATCTAACTGATAGACTAAAGCAGTTAGATAAGGGAGGTTTCATTTCAGAGTAGAATAGATACAAAGGATAATAATAATAATAATAAAAACTCTTAGATGATGTTACAAAGTGACTTGATGAATTCTGGGAAATACAAACAGATAGAAAAGGGAAGTTCAGGTAAAATAAGGAAAAATGCATATAGAGATAGAGAATAATCTTAGCATGGATATTGTATATATACTGGCTCATTACCCACTGCATCAAAGATCATAATGTGTTTATTATGCCATTTACCAAATGATAGCTATTTCCTGAATGACTGGCCTTTCCTGCATGTCCTTGTCTTCTGTCCTTTGTTAATAATGAGGCCTGCATTTTGGGGCAGAAAGATGGGAAAAGGATCTGCAGGAAATAGAGGAATTGGTAATCTCTTTAGCTTTGCTCTTTCATGCTGTTCCTTTGGCTGTCTTTCTGGGGAATCTGAAATGTAACATCGGTGCCACAACTCAGTCCTCGGGGTAGAATTAGGAAGAATGAGAGAGAAATACCAAAAACTCTTACTTCACAGGTAATCTCCCTCGGTCCTTACCCAGCCTGCCTCTCTAAATTCTACTAGTCGGGGAGAGGTCTGCCACAGTTAAATAGTAAATAATCAATTTGTGGATTCTTGTCGAACTAGTGGTGCGTTTTTTTTAAAAAAATAGATAAATAGTGAAGGGCAATCACTTCCCTATGGAACCCAACCATCACAACATCACAGGGTTTCTTCAACTAAATTAAACAATTTTTAAAAAGAAATATGTGGGCATTAATTACTCATTTGTATTTAAGAATTTCTTCCATTAGCATTTTACAGACATAGAATTGAAGATGTAATTAAACTTTGGAATGAAAACCAAGGTTCCATTAGCAAGTCGGTGGCACTCAGATACCCGACATCTTCCTAATCATAAAATAGGATGTTATGAAAGAGACATATTTTCGTCAAAAAGGAGGGAAACATATCCCTTTCCTTTTCTCTCCTTTAAACAACGGGAGAAAAGAGGGATATGTGTGATACTGTGTCCCACAGTGCTTTATTTATTATGTCATTTGATGGAGCCCAGACATGTTCGAGTTCTTCTACCCAGCATGTAAACACACAGCAAACCTCCCTGGATGTGCCCGAGCTAACACGGAGCAGCACGCCGTGGTCTTCAGCTGCTTCTCTGCAGCCCTCTCCAGCATCTGCATGCTTCCCCGGTTAGGTCAGTAGTCTTTGTGCGCCGCTGGATTGGCTTATGACGATTTGGGTTTAGGTTAAAAGCGCACCGCAGGCAAACATGTGTTGGACATTATGCTGTGTGCGTAGGCTTTGAAGCGCCTCCCAGGTATACTCAGGATTCCGTGTGACGAGATGAATTCGGTTCAAGGTACTCAATCTTATTGCCAACCTTTTTCAATAAGAAACCATTTGTAGCCTCCTTAGTGTGCACATCTGTGTTTGATAACATGGAAGAATGTCTTTGATTAGACTTTCAGAGTAATCACTCAAAGGCAACTTTCTCCTCTGCTTTGCTGCATCTCATAAAGTTAGATGTTGCACATTAGTGATACACTTGATTGCACTGAAACAACATTGACTTTATGAGAGTATAATCTTGTTCCAAATATGACGCCCCTCCCCTCCAGAGTGCTGCTATTTCTGTGTCAGGCTCCCTTCCATCACCACTTTTATAAGCACTTCCCAAAATACTACTTTTTGTTGATTTCCCTTTTTTTGTATTTGTATGACTTTTAATCATGTTTTTATGGGATCTTACTAGCCTAAGGCAACATCACAAGTGGCCCTTTCTTATTTCTAGTATTTTTCTTTTCTGTAACCCAAATGGTATTGAAAGAAAAAGGATCCCTGGATTGTCCCAAAAAACACTTGTATATATTTTCCCACAATATTTTTAATATTTCTATGAATCAAAATCTCTGACCTTGTGTTAAAGCATGTACACTAGCCTCTTGTCATGGTTTCTGAAATGATTTGTCTCTAGTAATATTCTTGCCCTTTTTCTTTTAAAATTATTTATACAGTTAATGACTTTAATGTTTTCATAAAAACTATATAACACCTTTTGGCAGTTAGCATTAATTAAGTTTTACTAGTTGTATATCAAATGAATGCTAAGAACACCTTTTTTATACATATTCTTGGTTCACCTTCCTGCTTTTCTCTTCAAGTTAGGTCAGATTTTTCTACTTGTTATTTTTCAAAAGGTTAATATTATCTTCTGGGATAAAATATAGTACTAGATTGGAAACAGTGCTGTTGGTGTTTGGATAATGGTTATTAAGCCACAATTCTCTCTTATCTCACGTTGCTGTCTCCCACCTACCCACTTACCCCCCACAACTATGTGTGAAAATCTTCAACATCAGTGTTTTGATGAGATCTTTCCTAGGAGAAGTTGCATCAGTGACTAATCTCTTAATCCTGGTTGTTCACAGTTTTGTTTTGTTTTTCTTTCCTTCTCTGTAATCTGGATAGAGTTAGCCCAGATCTTCTCCTTCGGGCAGGGTGTTGAGGGTTCAGACAACTGTGACAGGACACCCTCAGCTTGGAGGGGGGAGTTTGCCAACTGTGCCTAAAACCGAGTGAGTGGTAGAGTTTGCAATTTGGCCTGGAGGGAGGAAGCTACAGCCGTAACTTAATAAGTTTTAGAAATGAGAATGCAGCAAACCAAATTAGGTGCCATGGCCAGAGCTCTCCAGCTCTTGTGCCACCAGAAGCCCCACAATAGGAGCAATTGCCTTGGAAATTGGAGGCAATTATTCTACTTCTGGTGATATCATCCAATTCTTTAATGGTTTTAATTCTAGAATAGCTCAGTGTAGCTCTAGGAGTAAGTTTAGTTTCTACTCTATCTCAAGGTTCTTGAAATGGGTGGAATGGAGGGCAGAAAGGAGTGGAAATGTTGATTTCCAGGGAATGGAGACTTCCCTTATAGAGGTGTATGATGGTTTCCTTGGGATCTATTTTCGTAAGTAGCACCCAACATCTTTCTGTCAAAGCTCCTGCCTCACAGATGTATGCACAATCCTGAAGAAACACAACCAAAGCCAACTGTTTCAAACAGAACCATTTTTTTATGGAGTAGTAAGCTCTCTGATACTAAAATAGATGTGGAGAATTTGGAGATGAATAGTCTTACAGCTGCTAAATTCTCCCCAGTTTGCTCTCATTACACAGATATCCGTAAGAGCCTGGGATTTGGTGTGTATATAAAGATGGTGTTTGTAATTGAGCTTAGTACTCTTTGTCGAGTTGGCATATTATAGGTTTCCCTCATAACGATAACAGAATCTTACATCAAGTGAACATGGAGGAGTGAATATTTAAACCATGTGTGAAGGAGGGAAAAAGAAACACAGTGGAGCTGTTCTTTGCACTGAACAGTTATGGATTATCTTTGCTGGCTGGATATTTGTTTCAGATTTTTGTGGTTTCTCATGTCCTGGATTATAGGGAGTCTTGTAAATGGGTTTCATATGGTAGCGGGCGACCCTGAAGGACTCTATTTTGAAGATAATGAACTTCACAGTTTTAAGTCAGATCTGTGCCACTCACAGAATGAAGTCATGTTTGTTTCATTACATAGGATTTCATTAGGTTGGCTAATACCTTTAAGACGACTGAATATTTGCTTTGATTTACCTCTGCATTCCTTCACTTAAATATTTCACTACAACAATGAAAAGGACTCAAGAGGAAAAGTTCTAGCTCAGATGCACAGGCAGCATTTGGTCTCTGTTGTGGCACCAAGTGGCGCTTTAAGGCCTTTGATATGAGACCTTAGAGATATACACGCAGCACCAGACTTGCACAGCCTTGGGTGTCACTCGTCCCCTCACTCTTCATCACCTAAAGTGTGCACCTAACTTTGCAGCTGTGAGCCGTCCCTTTGTCATTCCCCGACCCGCAACTTGTGATTATGATACATCTACTTTCTAAATATGTTTTTTTAATTGATTTCAGAGAGAGGAAGGGAATGGGAGAGAGAGAAAGAGAAACATCAATTAGAAATATCAATCGGCTGCCTCCTATCTGCCCCCTACTGGGGATCGAGCCCTCAACCCGCACATGTGTCCTGCCCAGGAATCGAACTGGCAACCTCCTGGTGCATGGGTTGGCACTCAACCACTGAGCCACACCGGCCAGGCTGATTCATCTACTTTTCTTATTTCCCTAAACACCAGTCCTCATTTTATCACATAACTCACCAATGTCTTATGATGGTAGAAAAGATAAATCCCCACCAGTGGAAGTATCATACAGGAAAAAAAAATCCCATTTTTCATCTATTTTTTTTTAAGTCTCCTAGAATGTATTACGGCAAAAACCAGAACAGAATCTGCTAACCTGCAAAGCAATATGTTTCCCATATATAATCCACTCAGGACGTGTGTAGACTAGCATCTTCTGATCCTGCAGATTCCTTTGAACTGTTACTGGGTCCAGCCTGTGCCACCACTTGGGGTTAATGTGTTCCGCAGATGAACTGTAAGTGGAAGAGAGTTAGAGGACCCCCAGGGGCACATGCGGCAGAAACGAATGTGCTCCTGGATAAGGAAAAAAGTGCTAGTTTATCCAGAAAGCCTTCCTTGAACACATCGCCAGCCCCAGCCTTGCGCTGGGCAAGGACCCTTCA
>NW_006287548.1:1867265-1868334 GCF_000327345.1 Myotis davidii
GGTGCGGGGGGGCCTAGCTTTGTATTCCAAGGGCTCTAGGAATTTTTAATTGGTAGATAGAAAGAACCCAACAAATATTTTGTCAAAGAAGGAAATTGAATAAAATAAAATTATGTTAGAATTGTTAAGCATCTTGGTGATATGATTGAAACCTTTTACTTCATAGATGCGAAGACTGGGGCCTGGAGAAATGGAGGCACTTGCCCTCCATCCCACAGCATGTCACTGGCAGCAGAAATTAAGGCCAGATGTCCTGATTTACAGCTCAAAGTTCTTTCACTATGAATTGGTAGCTGGCTATCGTTTGCCGGCGTGGAAATCACCAGAATAATATTGTATGTGTGCAAAGCCCTTGGGAGGTTCCAGAGCATTTTAATAAACACGCTCTCACTTGCTTCTTGTGTTTTCTCAGTGAGGTCAATGAGGAAGAGAGTATGCCTTTACTAAACGAGGAAGCTAAGATGCAGGAAAGCTAATGGCCTGCCCAGGATTTAGGACGCAAATCCTGATTTTTCTGATGAGCATTCTTGCTTTTTACATGGCTACCTACTGGTGCTGAGAGAATGACTGATATTGCCAAGGAGAGTTTATACCTGAGATTACAAAGATTTTACTATTAGAATTGGGCAAGGTGGGGGTAGGGGGTAGTTTCTAGAACACTCTCGAAATGAAGCTTTTTGTGGATTGGATAGGCTGTGAGTTTGGAATGGGAAGGAAGGTAGGCTACAGGTTGTTACAGGATGTTAGTCTCCTGGGATAAAATTAGGTCAGTAAGGTGAGAACTTTTAAAATGGTGGGGGAAATAAAATACAGAACACAAGCACATTAAGAAATGATAGATGTGTGTGGTCAGGGTACAAAAGAGAGGAGACATTATTGATGTAAAATAACATCATGTTTAACAGTCTTGGGAAGCTACTTTTCAGCTTAGTGGCTCCACCCTTCCCATTTGCCAAGAGCTTGCCGTTCACTGTTCTCAGGGAGCAGGGCTGACCGTGTGGATGAGCCAGCTGCACAGGGCACTGCACCATCAGGCTCTGCACATGGGTTCATGCTCTGAGGCCGCCTG
>NW_006287548.1:1868384-1929631 GCF_000327345.1 Myotis davidii
CACCCTGTTTTCATTTTCGACTTGACCCCCAAAATGATGTAGCCAGTTCTGCTTAAGAGACTGGGACACTGCCCATTTGTTCTAATCATGTGGGATGTATTTCCTCCTTTGCAAGTGATTAATTCTTTAGGATAGAGAAATCTTTGAACCGTGATGCATACTTTCTATGGAAGAAGAAAAAAAGAGAAGATTGCAAAGGTAGTCCCAGAAATGAAAACTAAGCAAGAATGTTAAGTCTAAAGTGATTCTGGTAAAGCTCTTCATTATGATGAAGTTTTTAATGATCAGCAAGTGATCATATGTTAAGAATTTTTGAGATGATCCATTAAATCCTTTATCCTGAATCTTTGCAGGCTGTTTCAACTATTCAGGGTAAGTGATCTTTGTTTTTATGTTGAGAAAATGATTCTGAGTAAACAATCCTGAGAGCTTGATGTGGGTGAAGTTCATATTTTTCTTCTAAATAACTTGCTTATTTACCCAGAAATGTCAAAGGGCCAGTGTAAAATCAGTGAGAAGCCTTGAGCTTGCACAGCTGCCCGGTGCCTGGAAGTTCCTTCTCCTTCGCCCCTCCTTGTAGTGGATTCTTTATTAAACTTTATATTACTTCTCAATTCTATCTTGAAATGGCCTGACATAAAATTTGAAGAAGAAACTGAAATACTCTTTTTCTATCTTTTTATTTTATTCATCACATATATTAAAGCAATAATAGGGAAAGTGTTTACTGAGATTATTTCTAAAATTTACTTAGATATTACCCTTCATTGGGCAGCTCTGCTGACTGTACACATAAAAGAATATCCATCCATTAACAATAAACAAGAAATTCTGGGAAGAAAGTTTCTCTTGCCCTAGACCAGTGGTTCTCAACCAGTGGGTCGTGACCTCTTTGGCAGTCGAACGACCCTTTCACAGGGGTCGCCTAAGACCATCCTGCATATCAGATATCTACACTACAATTCATAACAGTAGCAACATTACAGTTATGAAGTAACAATGAAAATAATTTTATGGTTGGGTCACAACATGAGGAACTGTATTTAAAGGGCCAGAAGGTTGAGACCCACTGCCCTAGACCCAAACTATAAATGTTACTATTTCTTATTTGAGTAATAACCGTGTGGCTGCTTTCCACCTTCACTCCACTGTGATCTTTTTTCTTCCAGACTTCTCTAAAACCGAATTTGGACCCACATATGTTTATCTATTCACCCATTCATTAATAAAACAAAGGGAAGTGTTGAGTGCCCGCTAAATGTTAGGCATGGTGTGGGGGGAGGACAAGGGGAGGATATATTTTTCTCCTTAATCATAATTAGTTTTGGTAGTTCCCTGGGAGTTTTTGGTGTGTGTGTTTGGGCTTCTTGGGTAACGCTGAAGCATTTGAAGAGAAATGTGTCTTACATACTTTGGATGGGGTGTTGAGAACAGAATACACTCCATGAAAACTTCATGGATTAAATTCAGTTTGGAAGAATAGCAGAGTTACTCTCTGGCTTATAAATGTTAAGAACTCACAGGACCTGATTTAGGGAAGAAAAGGGGCTGACATGGGCAGGGATGTGCGTTTAATAAAAGGTTAAGCACTGGCTTGGGTGAGTGAAACGGAAGGATTATTTTAGCAGGGCTCAAGATACCAGAGAAAAGGAAAGAAAAACACCGGTAGAGAGGAGAAAAAGTTACGTATGGGAAGTGAAAAGTTCTGAAGTTCCAAGGGAAAGTTTTAGTTGGGAAAATGAAAGAACATTTCAGAGTTTTATGAAAAAATTAATTATAGGTTGTAATTATGCCAACTGCTCTGAAATCAAACAGAAGGGAGAAGGTGGTGTGGCATCTCCAGGAGTTGTTAGAGCAGAGAGTAAGGAAAAGACTCCAGGGCTTAATGTTCCTCTTTGTCAAAGATGATGGGAAGGTCTAAGAAACATTAAAGCATAAGGAACATGGATACAACTAGAAGCCATTGGTGCAGCGAAGTTAATGGGGGGAATCACACTGTACCAGGATCTCTGCCTTTGGAGGGGTCTTATGGCGGTTTAGCAATGTGCCCACATGGAGCTGACGCTCAGAATCACCTGGTGAGCTTTTGAAATATAGGGATTCAAACATCCCTCACCTCACATGGGGAATTTTTCCCATATGAAAGGGGGAAGAGGTGAATTTGCCGTACACTGCTATGAGAGCCCTTACAGAGCAACGATCCCATTTTCATTCTTTTTCTCTTGAGTTCCGATAAAACATCTATTTAACTATTTATCCAGGAACTTGAAATCCACTTTTCTGCTGTTTTCAAAATGTCTCCCCTCCTTATACCGGACCCCCCTTTTACACAGCAGGCTGTTTCCCCAGTCGCATGCTCTTGCACCGCCCACATTTTCCAGGCCCGCTTAGAGATCCCCACAGAAGTTCTACCGTCACATCCGCAAGTTTCTCCAGGGAGGTTGGATAAGATTCATTTGGGCCTAGAGATATGAACTCATCTAAAGGAGCTAGATCCTGCCGTTTAGTTTTATCACCTCTCTCGGGCTTCAGTCCCTTGCTAATCCCTTGTTTTGTGGCTTCCTTTAAAGATCATTCTCATTGATAGGGAAGGTGGGAGCAAAGAGAATGCTAACAGTTTCTGTTGGCTCTTACTATCATCTGCTAATACTATAACATCTGCCCCCAGGGGGATGTGAATCATTCCTTGCATTCACTCTAAACATACGTTAATAATTCCTTTTATTGTCCTCTGCATTTTTCTCCAGCTTGAGCTCATCTCAGAGTTAACCCCTCCTAACACTGCTCTTATCCCAGCCTCTTTGTATTGGTTTTTGATTATGTGCTTTTTTCCCTTCCCTTTTGTTTCATTCCTGTTTCATCAGCCACATGCCTCTCTTTACATTCTCACTTCCTCCTTAGCATTCTGACTCATCTATACAATTTTCCATTCTATTGTCAACATTTGGTTGTTGAACACCTTGTTTTCTTGGTCATGGAGTGCCGCCATTCTTTCCTCTCAACCTTTAGAAATGTCTGTACCCTAATCTTTGTGTTCTGTGGCGCACCTAGCTTTACAATGTACAATTCTGGGTCCTCTCTAGGCCTCAGGAATCAGCAGCTCGTGGGGGGCTCCTGTGATCTGGTGATTAGTAGGACTGTAATATTTGGGAAGGACTTTGCATAGCACTTCTCTCCCTTACTCTCATAGCCCTTTTTCCAAGTGTACCATCACTTTAACTTTGCTTTACTGATGCAGGGCAATAGCTACTCTGATTAACCCCTCCAAGTTTTGAAAAATTAAATCGTCAGCAAATTAATAATCCATCTGTCCTGCTTGTAGAAGAATACAGCCTTTGAAAATAACCTGAATTTCTCTAAACGCTACTATATTTTGCCTCCATGATAATGGTATAAGAAATAAGAGAAATATAAGGGGCATATTATGCTTATCCTCTAGCTGGCTAGCTTGTCTGTAACGTATTTCCTGTAGAATTGTGCCACATGGGTTTGGTTTTGTTTCTTCTTTTTGGGGGGCTGAGTGCAGAGCTGAGTGAATACTAATTCTCAGCTCATCGTTCTGTCATCATTGGTCTACACTGGTAACTTTCAACCTTTTTCATCTCATGGCACACATATTAATTACCATTAATTACCATTAATTTGGTGTACCATTTTGGGGTACACCAAAAATATATTATACTTTTTGCAAGATTCTGGGGTACACCAAAAATATATTATACTTTTTGCCAATCTGAGGGAAAAAAAAAATAGCTATGATTTTGATTCATTTACACCAGACGGCTATTGTTGTGTTGCTGTCATTTTTTTTATTTGACAGTCTAAGGGAGAAGAGGTCAGTGCGCCTGCTAAATAGTCAGGAATTGCATGTTTTAAAATTTCTTGCAGCACCCCAGAAAATCGCTGCTCTCCACAAAACTCCTTCCTTGTTTGAGCTTCTCTTCTCCCCTTTTTATTCCTAATCCACACCCCTGTTCCTTTCTCCTCCATATTTACTCCATGTAAAGTGTTTTAATATGGTTTTCTCACATTGCCAGTGAGTTTGGGCACCTTTGTATAACTGTAATTGTAATTGTTAATTCTCAGGACTTTCCATTCTGTAATTTTTTATGTATACCTTTTGTCCATTTTGTGTTGGTATTTTGTTTATTCTTTTGGGTGTTCCATGTCCTTCTCAATTTGTAGTCTTATTTGATTTGTCATTTATAAAAAGAATCTCTTAATATTGTACTGGTCCCATCCACCATATTATTTTCATTGAATCGGGATACAGTTTGGGCATTTAAGGCTTAAGAATTCTTTTCTACTTCCACATCATAAAGATATCTTCCTACATTTTCTTCTATTTGGTTGACCTTTCATATGTAAGTCTTTAATTCATTTGCATTCCACTTTGGTTTATAGTATAAATAGGGATGTAGAAATCTAGCCTTTTTTTTTTTAATATAGTTAGGAAATTTTCCTACCACCAGCACTAAACAACACCTGTGTTCCCCTGAGGATTTCAGTGGCCTGGGAGGTGTGCACTACAGTGGTCAGGAGGTATGGGCTCCAGGGCCTGACCCCACCCAGGTCTGAATCACACCCTGTTTCTCACCAGCTCCGTGACTTAGACAACTACCTAACAGTCCCAGGAAGAAATGAGATGTCCAGGCACATTGAACACTCTCATTTTTTGTTATCATCTATCAGGTTCTTGTATACTAGTATATAGTCATGCGCTAAACAACGATGTTTCAATGACAGACAGCGTATATAACATTGGTCCCACATGATTATAAAGGGGCTGAAAAATTCCTTATTGCCCAAGGATATCAATGCTGACGTAGACAAGCCTACTGCGCTGCCACTCATAGAAAAGTGTAGCATGTGTAGTTATGTACTGGACAAGATACTTAATGATGATAATAAATTTCTATGTGATTGTATTACCATACTATACTTTTTCATTATTTTAGAGTGAACTCTTTCTACTTACCAAAAAAAAAGAAAAGAAAAGAAAAAAAGTTTGCTGTGAAATAGTATGCTGTGTTACATTGGCAACAGCCTCATACATCTCCTATTTACCTTATCTCTTGATTGTATCGTTTTCTCTTGTGCTTGATTTAATCTCATGTTGTTTTATGAGTGTAGTGCAGCCTAAATGTACAGTGTTTATAAAGTCTGCAGTAGTATACAGTAGTCCTTGGCCTTCATATTCATTCACCACTTGCTTACGGACTCCACCCAGAGCAACTTCCAGTCCTGCAAGCTCCAAATGGTAGACAGGTGTGCCATTTTAAAAAATATTGTATAATGTATTTTTACTGCACCTTTTCTATGTTTAGATTTGCAACTACTTATCATTCTGTCACAATAGCCTATAATATTCATACAGTAACATGCCGTACAGGCTTATAGCTCAAGAACAGTAGGTTATGCCATGTAGTGTAGGTGTGTAGTGCACTAACCCTGTAGGTGTGTGTAAGTGTACTCTGGTTTTTGCACAACAAAATAATCTAATGATTCATTTCTCAGAATGTATTCATCTTTAAGCAGCTCATGGCTGTACATGGATCTATTGCAGTTCCCTTATTCTTACTCAGTTTTATTAGTATTTTGGGGGGAGGTACCAGAATATGCTATAAACATGCCTTTGTAATCCTTCATATATAACTTCCTCATTTCTTTCTTCTTTATCTTCACTTCTTTTTTACTACCCCAACCCAGGATTACCTTCTCAGTTTTGCAGACTGAGAAAGTTTACTTTTTCCACATTTTCTTAGTTGGATATAGGTTGGACAGCTGCTCTAAGGAGTGGAGGGGAGTCTTGGAAGAAGTTAATGCACAAAAGAGATTGCCAATGCAGTTCATTAATTTGCAATGAGATCTATAACTTCCCAACAGATGTAGGTACTTGGTTTTCTTGATTACCTGTGCAAGAGAGTAAATTTGGAAAGCAGTTAGAGTAAGGAACTCACAGAACTAGAGAGAGGACAGATGAAGATCCAATGTTCTCATACCATGTAGCCAGACACATACACATACTATACAATATAATGCCCCATATTGAAGATATACTCACCTGCCAAGCAAGGCAAAGAGCAGTACAATTACCCAGACACTCCCTTCTCTGGATATGCTGAGATCACACAGAAGATTCTTCTTTGCCCACTCCCGCTGAATAATTTCAACAGAACACATTTCTAGCATGTCTTCCTTCAGGCTTATCAACACCATTGATTAAGCTCCCACCGTCTTCCTACATTCCGGCCACATATATCTTGATTAGACTTCTAGGCCCTGGATTTTATCCTGCCCCTTAAGGTGACATCTTCAGGTAGTTACCTAATCTCATGCAATATAGGTGTTTTTACTAATTTATCTAGGAGGACAACACTTTTTCCAAGTCCAGGAGATAACCCAGTGCCCCCTTTGCTTCTCTCCATGTTGTACATCATGGCCACATAGAATAGGGTTTTGTTTTATCTAGCTACTTTTTCACTCTCCCCTTTTAAGTATAATAAATTTCCTCCCAAACACATGTTTTCTAGTCCCCAGTTAGAGTCCTCCACCATACTCTTCCCCACATCTATCCCACCTTCCTCATCTCCCCGTCGTCCTCATCTTCCCCACATCTCTCCCACCTCTGTCTCCTCCCCAAGCCTCAAGCCTATCTTTCTCTATCATCTGCTGGCACTATAGGGTCTGTCTGAGTGGGAGGGACAAAGAATTGCAATCTTTAGAATAAATTTGGGGAGAGGAGGGCTGGGATGTCCAAACAGCTAGACCCTTTTTTCTCAATCCACTTAAACCCATTTGCCATGGACAGCCATTGTCTAACCTATGACCCTGGGCATAGTTGTAGCATCAAACTTTATTTCCAAAGATTCTTGCTAGAAGAAGCTAGTGACAATGAAAAGCAGTCACTGCTGTTTCAGATACTTTATATCAATTGTTTCTCTGACTTGACACACAAAATTGAGTCACGGCCTTAAATATAGGTATTATTATACAATTAATGTCAGAACAAAATAATAGTCTACTTTATTTTGATTTTCACATTGCCATTGTACTTATAGCTATTTATTTCTATTGTTCAATCATAACTTATTTTGACTTCGTGCTCAATAGGTTCTGCAACAAATTTACAGTTAAATAGCATTACATGTCTCGTCCCAATCAGTCATCGTGCTGTGCCGGGTAGACTGAAGCAGGCAGGGCGCACGGTGCGTGCTCTGCTCCCCGGAGCATCTCAAGGGCCTGGGTCACAAATGAAGATGTCCCACCCGCTTCTGTTTCTCCTCTATGTTATCGGAATTCAGACATTTATAATTCCTTAGATAGTCTATCAGACATAACCAAGGTCTATAATTTTAATCATATCGGTAGCTTATACTTATATACTTTTAACTTGTCTAAGTGCCACCTTCATTAGCTCACACTAGCTAGTTTATGTGACATACATTCAAGAATGAATAGCTATTTTATTTTGACAGCAGAATAAAGGGCCTGCCTAAGGTTATGGTTTCCAGGGGCTGAAATTGGAAACCAGCTCTCCTGACATCTACCCTTCCACAGAGCCTCTGCACTGTATTCCTGTTGATGGAGCTCTTCTCTCAGGAAAGGCTCTGACTCCCAGGCTCTGCAGGGCCCCACTCATGCCAGCATTAGAAAGATCTAGAACAACCTTCCTTGTAGATAGATGCCTATGAGTGAAGCAGGCTTCCACCAAGTACTGACCCTGGGGGCGTCAGAAAGCCTCTGTAACTCTTGCCAAAGCTGTGGTGCTTTCTGTTCTCACGGTCCCTCTCCCTCTGCCCAGAGCACTGACAGACACTATGGACGAGCTGCACTCACAGCCACGTGAATGCAGGGAGCCATCAGCATGCACCTCTGGTCAGGCTGTGAGGTCAGCCCAAGTCCAGCTGAGACCCCAG
Source organism: Myotis davidii (assembly GCF_000327345.1). NCBI lineage: Eukaryota > Metazoa > Chordata > Mammalia > Chiroptera > Vespertilionidae > Myotis > Myotis davidii. The sequence goes on from NW_006287548.1 coordinate 1,876,304, forward strand.
GGACAGGAACCAGGAAAGCTTCCACAGAAGCCAAAGCATCACACTCCTTCCAGAACAGAGCTGCTCCCAGCAGGGCCGCCAGAGTAGGTGTCTGGATGCAGGCTCAGCAGCAGGAGGGGAGGAGCGCTGAAAGGAGAAGGGCCTTCCAGCTCACTTCCTGGTTTCATACAGGAGGATCTAGCAAAGCAAAAAGAGGAAGACCAGGTCAGTTAAAGGGGGTAAGGCATATAAAGCATGCAGTATAGCACCCAGCACACAGTAAACCCTTACTATCTCTGCAAGTAAGAAAGCCAAGCGGAAGGGCATAACTGCACAGAGATTAGAGTTTTTCCTGTGGGAGGTTGTTGGTGGGGGGGGGGGATACATGGAAAGGCCGAGAAGCAAAATGTGCCTCTTTTCTGGAGCCTCTTCTCTCCCTATCTCCCAGCCACGCTGTGAATGCAGGCTGGACGCCCTTTCTGAGATCAAATGCACCTGTCAGCTCCAGACTGGAGTAGACTCTGGAGTCCTTAGAGATCCTCAGGCAAAGCAACCACACAGAGTAGCAGGACCAGGAGACTGTACTGCAGGAGTGGGAACACTCACAGGCATTCAGAGCTCAATGCACTGAACTTCAGCCTGAGCCTCAAGATCCTAGAGCCCCGCCGGTTAGTGGTTTCCTGGGTGACCTTCCTGGAGACCCACTCATTTTCAGGATCGTCTCCTCTCCACCTCTTCGGTTAGTCCTGACGTAGGTAAGAGACCTGGCACTCCCCAGTGTACTGTTTTCTTTGTCCCCTATCATTCAAGCCCAGAAATTACATCTGAGGCCTCCGTGTTACAGGTGACAACCAGCACTTGTTTTGCATTTTGATGCAGTCAGGTTCTCAGGTTCCGGCCTGTCGAACAAGCTTGCTCGGGGCTGGTCACCCCCCGGACTTTACTCCTCTCTGTCTTTTAATCCTGGGGAGGAAGCTCTGGCATTAACCCTCTCAACATTGCAGAGACTCGTTTTGTGTGCAACTCTTGACTATCATGTTACATAAGGCAGAGTGTGATTTTTATTGTCGACTGGAGGATGCTTAACTGAAGTGTATGGATGCCTCGAGAGGGGCCACACTTACCGTGGGCTCCGTAATGAAGACACTTACCCGCTAGGGAAGAATGTCAAGTGGCTGCGGCTGCCCTGACGGAGGCCTACAATTACTTTAATTATAATACCTTCCTCACATGTAATCATTTCTCAAGAAGCATGAAGCTTGCTCACTCTATCGGCAGCTTTTAAGTCTTTTTCACCCCAAGACCTTTCTTTGGGAGTCTGCTCTGGCCTAGCAGGTTATAACATTGTTTTCAGCCGCATGGCATCCAGTCCATTTGCAGATAGTCCCTCCTTTCTTTCCCTTGTCTCTGCCCTCTGAGTATCACATCAGGGCCAAATCTGCCCAGAGCACCTTTTTTTTTTTTTTTTTTTTTTTTTTGGTTGGTTTGTTTATTTTCTTAATCTACGGGAAAGGAAAAAAATTTGAAAGGAAAAAATATCATTTAGGAAAGAACTTGCTTCATGATCATTTGCTTTCATTAAATTATCTTCTTTGGGGACATAATCTGTGAGCCCAAGTCTGTTAGAGGCAGCAACTGGCATTTATCTTTATAGAAGCAGAGCCATTGCGAGCACAGTGTGGTGTACTTGTCCCCTTTAGTATTTTCCTCTTGTTATTCACACTGATGTCTCTAAGGTAGTTTTTGAATGAATACATTAATAACTCCAATGAAGAAAAATGGCATTTGGCTATCTTACGGCCTGTGTGGAACACGGGGTGCCTGTTCAGTAAGTTTCAAGTTAAAGCTTGCTGGGTGCTTTTGAAAGGGTGGAGGGGAGATAGGCACAGAGAGTGGTCAGCTGGTGTGCTGAGGGGAAGGAAGTCGGTGACAAAATCAGCCAGAGCAAGCAAAGCTAGAGATTATCTATTTATCTCTCCTTTTCTATCTATATATCCCCCCATCCATTGATCTATCTGCTCAGCTCTCTATATTTATTTGGCTGGACTCGGGAATTCCTTTAAAACTGTTGTTTTGTTTGCTTTCCCTCATTATATTCAACTTAGGAGACATTAAAATTAGTTATATATCCCACAAGCACTCCAATGCGGATGGAAAGAAGACATAGCCTATACTTGTTTTTGTCTGGTGGAGTTAGAAATTTAAATTTTTCCTGAATAATCCCCAAAGACTAATAATCAAATGTCGATTCAACTTTTAAATTTGCTATCCAGTACTTCAATGGGAAGGGTGAAGAATCTCCTACTTACATATGATGACAACTTAATGTTTTGTTCTATCGCTAGTTATTCCAGCAGCTTATATTTATGAGGTGTCTTTTTCTGAAGGCTTTAAGAGATTCTGCAATTTGCCACATTTTACGTGCGGAGACCCAGAGGAATAGAAATGTCACATCGTGACTGAGGGACAGAGCTAGTGCCAGAAACTTCCAGGTTTCGCTTTATCTTATCGTGCTGCCTGTCAGCACATCATGACACGCAGATCTGTCTCCTCTCAGTGCTAAATTCACTGATTTTTTTTTTTCAGTTTAACAGATATTTGGATTGACTTCCATTTTTTCCCTCTCTTTATTGATTAAGGTATTACATATGTGTCCTTATCCCCCAATTGCCCCCCCAACCCCCTCATTCATGCCCTCACCCCCCTGGTGTCTGTGCTCTCCAGTTCCATCCATGCTGTTGCAAGTGGTAAGAACTCCTTTTTTTTACCGCAGCGTGGTATTTCATTGTACAGATGAGTGGGTTAAAAAACTGTGGTACATCTACACAATGGATTTTTTTTAACTGTGACTGAACCTCAATGGACAGAGGCAAGGAGGATATCTAGCACTTAGTTGCCTACCATCTGATTCCCTATCCTTTGAAGTTTCATCTGTGCACCTGAGGGCATTCGAGGTGGCCCTATGCCCATGTCCTTCCCCACTAATAACTGGTTGATGCTGTACTATCAAAGGTGGCCTCAGTAATAACTGGGTCTAGCTTTTAGTTGCTGTCATAGATGCCCTAGGGGCATGGAGGCTCGACTGTCACATTTAGATCTGGGAAGCTGCAAAGGCAAAGTCCGTGGTTCCACACAGCCCTCCCTCTTTCTGGGAACATCTCCCAGTGTCTTCCTCTACCAGGAATTCTGAGCTCTCCTAACCTCCTCTTCGGTGAAATGGTGGCTTCTAGAAAAACGACCTCTAGCTGTAGAACCTTTCCGGACAGCCACATTTAGTGAATCGTGTCTTCATTAACGATCAGAACTGTGTCGAGCTGGTACAGTGTGGAGCCCTTTCAGAGTGCAGTAGGAATGATTAAATGATGTTTAAACAAATCATTTAGGACCAACCATCCCCAAAGGTGAAGGCACCAGGGTTAGATAGTAGAGAGACTAGAAAGCTAAGAAGAAATGTAATAATCCCCCACTGGTGGTGTTTATATGATGAGTTACTATGTTCAGGGTGGTGATCAGATGGTCTCCTTCCTCTGCTAAATGAGGGGAGTGGAAGGAAATAGATTTCATCTAAAGCATGGGGGATTTAAGTTAGATAACAAAGAATTTCCTGACAATACTATTCTTAAGCCCTGGAATGGGTTATCAAGAGAGGTTATGAAATCTTCTTATCTAAAGACCTTTAAAAACAATGTAGATCCCCATGTGTCTAGGTGGTTGAGAACAGACAACACTAAAAGCCTCTCAATGGATTAGGTTATCTTCTAAGGTCCTTTCTAGTCCTATGATAAACAAGGGAAGTTGGGGGTCTTAGTCACTGGCCAATCAGTAAACATTGCAGAGGCTAAAACCATCTTGAGCCTCCAGATAACCAACTTCACAACCACCAGCTGAAGTCAGCTTGTCCTGAGACCTGCCTAAAAGTTTCCAAGAAGGCCAGCATTTCTCTCAGTTTGTGGTTCTTCTGTTTTGTTTTGTTTTTAATGGTGTGGGAGTTTTGTTCGTTTTCAAGAGATAATAGACAAGTTTAACACATACATATGAATGGGAACCCTGCGTATGTGAGAGAGTCAGAGACCCCACGTGCAGGAGAGGTCAGAGGCAGAAAGGGGGATTGCGATATATAACACACTTTGAGTGAGGGATGAGGTAATGCACCTGGGCGACTCAGAAGGGTTACTGTGGGATGAGAACAGATATTTAGTAAATAGAAGTCTGTCCTGCCCTATAGACAGGTCAAAAGAGGTCACCTCTGATAATAGCTTATTATGGGCAGGGCCCCTAATTTGAGTTCTTCTGGGTGGTTAAACTTCTAGGCAGAAGTTTCTGTTGAGCCACTGGCTAAAGTTGCCTTTAGCTTAAAACAAACTGCATATCACAGTGGGATTTTTTTGTTTTGTGTGTGCGCGCGCACGCAGAGTGTTTGAGTTTATATAGTTTAACCAATTGATCCTTTTTTTCATATTCCTTCTATCGTTTTAATGCTAATGCCTTCATGATTAAATTATTTCACTTTTCTAAAATGATATATAAATATAAAAGATGGTCACTATGGTGTTTATATTAGCAAAAAGTGGAAGGGATTCACCTCAGTAATGTGTGGAAAAACTGCAGTACATCTACACAATGTATCACATAGTAATGGGTGGGAAAACTGGGGTACATCTACACAGTGGTGTGTCTGTATGATAAAATATAGTGGAGTCATTACAATTAAAAAAATTTTCAAGGACATTTAATTACCTGAAGAAATGCTTTATATAGGGAGGAAAAAACAGCATACAAAACTATATCTACTGGCATGATTCCAAAAGTCTTCATATAAGAAAACAAAAATCTGGTACCAAATATACTAATATCAATGGAATATTGCTGACTGAATAACAAGGACTTTTGTATATTCATATGAGACTTTTTTTTGTCTTTCAAGTTTTCTGTAGCATATATAAATATCTCTTATTAACAGGTTTTAAAAAGTTATAAAGTAAAATAAATTCTAAGCTTATAGATACAGAAAACAGATTCTGATGGTTACCAGAGGCAAAGGGTAGGGTATGGGCAAAATGGGTAATAAAAGGTACAAACTTCCAGTTATAAAATAAATTAGTCCTGAGGATATAGGATGTAATCTACAGTAGGGTAACTATAGTCACTAACACTCTTTGCATATTTGAAAACTGCCTAAGAGTAGATCTTAAAAGTTCTCATCACAAGTAAAAGAATTATAACTATGTATTCTGACAGATTTTAACTAGACTCATTGTGGTGCTCATTTTTAAATATATACAAATATTGAATCATTATGGTGTACAGCCAAAGCTGATATAATGCTGTATGTTAATTATACCACAATAAAAAAACAATAAATTCACATCTGAAAAATAAACAATGACATACTTCAGACACAAAACTGATATCACCGTGGTCTTACCTTCATCTCTGTAATATTTCTAAAATATTTATAGAACATTAGATTGTTAGGCTTGTCATTGCTCTCAGAGAGGCACTTTGTCTACTTTGTAATGCAAATTAGGTACCTATTCTCAATTCTGGGAGCTTGGGAGGAAAAACAACAAGAAACCATAACCCGTAACATTGAAGAGCCCTCATAACTCTCCTTCATCGCTTGTCTTGCTCTGGACTCAGGGACTGAATCAGAAGCTTGTGTGCTTCATAGCCCATCCTTCAGTCCTTTCTCCTAGCAAACACTCTAATGTAAGTTCCTGTGTTGTTAGGTTTGATGGGACTCTGTTGCATATTGCAAGTGTAGATAGAGCTTTACCTACTCAAATGCTTTGCCCTCTCTTCTGTGGCTGCAAGAAAATTAGATAGTTTAAAGAGTATGCAGCTGTCCACTGACAGGATTGTGGGAAATACATGGACTAATTGTGAGTTTGGATAGTACTGAATATCCAGTTCTTACCATTACACGCGTCTGATATCCAGCCTCTTCTCACCACCATTATTCTCCTAATCCAGACACGGGTTCTCTCTCAACTGGATTAGTGTCATGGGCTCCTAACTGGTCTGCCAGCACCCGGCATCTTTCCCCTGTGCTCCGTCTACCACCTGACAGCAAGAATGAGCTTTCTCACATCCCAGTGGGCATGCCACCAGCCTGCAGTAGCTTGCCTTCACATCAAGAATGACATGTAAATTCTTTAGACAGGCTCTGAACCTTCTCATGTTCTGATTCTGTCTGCTTGTCTCACCACATCTTCAGTTTATTCTCCAGTTACACATTCTATTTCTTCGGTCTGGAAAATGAAGTTGAAGAACAAATTCTTCTAATTTTTAAATATCTACATCAAGTCCCCCACTCCATCCTCGGAAGGCTTCTTTGCCTTACTCAGTGAGACCTAAATGTCCCCACCTTCCCCATCACAGACAATCCCAATGTAACTATTTGTTTGCATAACTTTCTCCTTGTGGGACATGGAGCTGTTTAAGGCCTTAACTTTTACATCCTGAGCACCTTGGACAGAGCCTGGAACATACTAGCTGATGAGTAAATTTTTCTCCCCAAAATTTATTTTTATTGATTTCAGAGAAGAAGGGAGAGGGAGAGAGATAGAAACATCAATGATGAGAGAGAATCATTGATTGGCCGCCTCCTGCACACCCTCCACTGGGGATGGAGCCCAAAACCCAGGCATGCTTCTCTGACTGGGAATTGAACCATGGCCTCCTGGTTCATAGGTCAACATTCAAACACTGAGCCACGCTGGTTGGGCTAAGTAAATTGGTTTTGTTCAGCTAATACATTAACGAATAAAATTGCCTAGAATAAGATAGAAATTAGATGCCTTTAAAATAAACAGGCAGTATGTGGACTCTAGTTATTAGCGGCAAGTCACACCACAGACTTAATTTCTCTTGCTTGGCTCCTGAGAACTCCTAGAGACTGTCCCCAGAGCCCTGCCTGCTGGACTGCTCCCAAGAACATCTTTTTCTCAGTCCCCCAAGGATGTGCCTCAGAGTGACACGAGGACCCTTGCAAACAACAGAGAGGTCCTTAGGGAGAAAAAGGAGGAACACACTCAGTCATTTTTCACCTTGCTCCCCAGCTGTCTTAATGATGTTGGGAGATTAGAGTTTTACGTTGTTTCCGAGAAGAGCTGCTCACAAACTTTTCATGGACTAATCAGCTTTTTTTAAAAAAAAAAAAAAATGGGAGGTCACCATAAGGCAACCAAGTTTTTACTTCACCCATTAAGAACATACATAAATAAAACTCCATAACTGCTATAGTCATTATTCTATAAGGAAAAGCACAATTAAAATATTAACAGAATAGGGAGGATGTAATCACAGAGTACTGGAGAATGCCTTAAATTCAATGAATATAGTGAGACTTTCATGAAGTGAACTTGAGCTTGTTTTTCTCATTATGTTGCTGGACCGGCATGAGATAACACGCAGTGTGTACTGTTTTTGATAGAAGGAAGGGATGGCTTGTAACCAGCAGGGCAACCGAAGGGCAGGAGGAGTAGCGAGGAGGATTCTTCCTGCTGCTCACCATCGACCTTATGATCCATCAGTTTCCGGAGGGAGACACAGTTCCTTCTGTCCTCCTGGTGCTTCCACTTCTGACACTTGCTCTAGGGTTGAATATGGGGAGCCTATTTCTTGAAAGCTGAATTCAGGCCATTCCTTAAGGATTTCTGAAAGTACCAACAGATGACAGTAGCACTTTAACTTGGAGAGAAAAGAGTGCTTTAACTGCATTCTGTCATCTTGGTTACTTATTGAAATCTGTTGATGGTGACGTGGGTGGTAAGGTAATATTTGCATTGGCATGGCAACCATCAACTTAAATATTATTTTCATCTATAGATGGTGTGTCTTGTGTTGCCTTTAGCTTGTGGGTGGCCTGCACTCCATATTTCTTGTACATATCTCTGTTTTTATTATTGTCTAAAGTTTTACATAGGTCTCCTTTTTCCCCAATTGAACCCCCTCCCCGCCTCCAGCCATTCCCACCCCGGGCAAGCCCCCACCACCCCAGTGTCTGTGTCTATTGGTTACGCTAATATGCATGCTTACAAGTCCTTTGGTTGCTCTCTGACCGCTCCCCTCCCCTGCCATTTGTCTCTGGATCTATTCTTTTTAACCCCAAGTACCCCTAGAGCAGTGGTCGGCGAACTCATTAGTCAACAGAGCCAAATATCAACAGTACAGCGATTGAAATTTCTTTTGAGAGCCAAATTTTTTAAACTTAAACTATATAGGTAGGTATATTGTTGTTAACTTAATTAGGGTACTCCTAAGGCTTAGGAAGAGCCACACTCAAGGGGCCAAAGAGCCGCATGTGGCTCGCGAGCCACAGTTTGCCTACCATGGCCCTAGAGGAAGAGCTGTGGGCACCTTGGTATTGCTAAGTCCCCCAACCAAATTTTGTGGTGTGACTTAGCTTTTCTGTTGGCACCTTATCCTACAAAGATCAAGTGTTTGACATCCTTAGTCATAGATCAATGTACTGGTAATTGTTATTCTCATAATTGGAAATCATCTCAGTAATGTGGGAATCTGTTTCATTACTGTATTAGCTAAATATTGTTGTTTGGAGAGAAATGAATATTCAGTTTTAAGATCTCTCTCTCCTTCCTCCTTCCTCTCTCTCTCTCTAAAAATCAATAAATAAAATATTTTAAAAAGAAGAGTTAATATCTAATCCTTGAGTACATTGATGATTATTCTGAATTGATACTTTTGGTCTCGTTTAAACCCAATGAGTATCCAGTAAAAGGTGCCCACCTCTATCAGTGTGATAATTGGGATGCTTTCCTCTTTGTTCTGTCCATATAGACTCTTGTAATGAGATGATCATCTCTGCATGTTAGAAAGATGTAATGTTTAATCACTGCAAAATCTTCTAGTGGGAAGGTCTATCTTTAGGTCTATTTCAGGGCCCTGTTTCTTATTCCTATTTCTATAGACTTTTTCATGATTAATATGTACTAAGCTTGTGTAAATGAGAGGAAACAATAACGTTCAATAGTGATTTTCATGACAGTCTTTTTTTATCATTTTAATAATGTTTTATTTAACTGAATATATCCAAAATATCACTGTGACATATGCAATGGGCTGAGTTTTGTTCACTCAAAATAGTTGCCATTCTAACTCCCAGAACATCAGAATGTGACTGTTTGGAGATAGGCTCTATAAGGAACTAATTAAGTTAAAAGTGGGCCATTTAGTTGGGGGGGCCTTATCCAATATGATTGGTGTGCTTATAAGGAGAGGAAGTTTGAAGACAGGCAACCACAGCGGGAAGACCATGTGACCACACAGGGAGAAGATGATCATCTACAAGCCAATAGGAGAGGCCTCAGAAGAAACCAACTGACTGACACCTTGACTTCAGACTTCTAGCTTCTGAATTGTGAGAAAGTAAATTCCTGTTGCTTAAGTCAGCTAGTCTCTGGTGCTTTGTTATGGCAGTCGCAGCAAACTAATACAACGTGTAATTAATTTAAAAATCATTAGTGAGATGAGATAGTTTACATTCTTTCTCATGTACCACATCTTTGAAATCCAGTGTGTATTTTACACTTGCAGTGCATTTCAATTTGGACAAGCCACAGTTCAGTGCTCAGTAACCATAGGCAGCTAGTGGCGACTGCACTGGACAGTATAGGTACAGAAAATATACTCTGAGGGCCTTGATGGTTGGCGAGGGGTGGGAGGGGGAATGAAATAAGAAGGCCAGGAGGCTAAATAAATGTTTAGTGGCCAAAGAGGAAAGAGGACATTATCTTGTTTTTTTTGTTGTGTGTTTTTTCATTTAAAATTAATATATCCACATTACATAAAATTAGGGAAAAATCAAAAAGAGATAAGATGCCCTGTTCTCTATAATCCCATTACTATAACACAATCACTTTAATATTTTCCTTCAGCCTTTTGTCTACATATTTTTCCTATTTTTGTATATAATCATATTTCCTACTCTTATTTAATATGATGTTCATATTTTCCACATCTATCATTTTTAATGGCTATATAATACTCTATCAAGTGGAAGCAACAGAATTTCATCAGTGTCCATTAGTATGACAGTGTTTAGTGTGTACAAAGATAGAAGGTAGATTAAAAGTATAACAATAAAGAGAACTAAACCAAGGAAATTAAGAGAAAGCTTTTAGGACATAACTTCTCATTCTTCAAAGTTTGGGCAACTCACTAGGCATAAGCACAAAGCACAGTAAATAGTGAAAATAGATGAGAAATGGGTTATTTATAATCTAATAACATTTAAATTAATGTGATACATTTAGTTATATGCAAAATCTTAATGGCCTTTATGGAATTATGTATAAATTACTCTCTAGGTCCAGAGATGAATGTTGACATAGGTAATCTCATAATATAATGAGGGATACCTTTACATGGCCAAACAGAATTTTAAATTTTCCTCCTCTCTTAGTTTTCGCATACTTATAATTAGTTTCAATATCAGGTATTACCTTGGTACTTGTTTTATTCAACTGCACTGGATTATATTTTCCCCTAAATGAAACTTCTTGTATTTCCTTATCAGAAATTATTATTTAACACGCACAGTGAGTAAAGAACTGTGGAATATAATATTAAGGACAGATAATTTAGATATAGTTTCTGATTTCAAGTGACCTTAGAGATGAGTGCCTCATTCATTCATTTATTTATTACAAGAGTAATATAAAATAAGACTAAAAAGGCGAGTTGGGGGAAAGGTTGGGAAGAGTCTTGCAGACCAGGCTAAAGAGTTTGAACTTGATTTCAGAGACAATAGGAAGACAACAGAGATCTTTGAGCAAGACTTAAATATTTCTACACTTTAGTAAATGGTTTTAGAATGACCATGCTGAGGACTGTGAGGAGAAAGGACTGAAGCAGGAGAGATTTGGGGCAAGACGTCCAGATAGCAGGAGACTGATGGAAAAGCCTGGAGAGTAAAGATAAGGGCCTGATAGAGGCACTGGCAGAGGGAGGGAACACCTCTGTTTGTAATTTAGGAGAATGGATGCATGCGGGGGTAAGCTCCAGAGGAGTCGGAAAAGGAAGAGCCCTAGAGAAAAAGATAATAAACTCTGCTTTTACTCGATTTTGAGGAGTGTTTAGGCACACTGGTGGAGAGGTCTTGTGTTTAAATAGTAGATTGAAAGTGAGACAAGGAAAAGGAATCCTTATAGACATTAAGGAGGAAACGTGTGCATGCCAAAAAAGCTTGCCCTGTTAGCAATGAGAGTTTCACGAAGTATAAAGTGCTCAACAGTGCTTGGCCACAACTGATGTGCAGGGCATACAGTCTGAAAATGTACACGAAAGTCATCAACGACTTTAGCTAGAGCAGTTTAATAAAGTTCGTGAGGGACTGGTTGGTATGACTCAGTGGTTAAGTGTCAACCCATGAACCAAGAGGTCAGTGGTTAGATTCCAGGTCAGGGCACATGCCCGGGTTACAGGCTCAATCTACAGTAGGGGTTGTGCAAGAGATAGCTGATTGATGTTTCTATTTTTCTATCCCTCTTCCTTCCTCTATCTCTAAAAATCAATAAAAACATACCTTAAAATAAATAAAGTTCATGAGATAAAACTCAACCATTTATAATAAATGCTTACTGAGAGTTTTTTATGTGCTGGATACTATTCCAAGCACCTTACCATCTCATTTAACTTTTTGCAATCCTATGATATATTTTCTGTAACTATCTCCACTTTCTCATCTCATTCCACTGGATGAGAAACCAGGCTCAGAGGGCTGAGCACCATGGGAGGCCACTAGGTAGAGAGGGCTGGGGATCAAAGCAGGCAGAGTCTACCACCCATGCACATCCTCACCACACAGAGTAATGAGTCAGGGAACATGTGGGAATTGAGGAAGCAGAGAAAGCAAGACTTGGTGGGGCCGAGCGACAGAGGCTGGGGACCAATTAGTCAAACCACCCTTAGGAAACATGAAAGACACATGGGTGGTGTTAATTGCTGAGAAGTGGGGGAGTCCAAGCAAACCAGGAGTAGAGAGAAGTCTGACATGTGGTCCTGGGAGAGGGCGGAGAGGCATGGAGGTGTAGCTTTGGTGGTCTGCCAGTTGCTGTAGATAAATCTAAGGGTGATGGCAGGAACTTTAAGGGAAATCATGGCTGAGGCGTTCAAGGACCGCATGCAGTCCAGAGGGAAGCGGTGTGCATGCCGTTTGATGGCAGCATAAAATCTGGAATCACTGCCGTGGGGAATGTAAATGGGAGCTGAGGAGGAGTAAGTAAAACCACCACCGAGCAGTTCCAAGGCAGGAGGAAATGAATGGGAGGTTGGGTGTCAGTGTCTGCAGCATTATGGGAATGGCGGCGGGCCTGGGGGAGCAGGCATGCACTCATGGGAGTCCTGGAGGAAAGTAGATGTCAGTGAGAATAGAGAGGTCTCTTTTCTCCTTTGTTGTATTTTTCAATAAGTCAGGAAGAACAAGCTCTTTAAGTACTAAAACAGAGGCAGGAAAATGCTGGAACAACCTCCAGGTCCAGAGATGAAAATAATAGCTAATATTAATTGAGCACTTAGGGTATATTAGAGCTTTTCTACACACTTTGCAACCAGTCTATGAAATGAGAACTATGTACGAGATAACTGGGAGAACCACAGATTCCATTTGTGAGGGCCACAAGGCAAGCCAGGCTTCACTTAAAGGAAAGAGTTGTAGGAAGGGTTTTTAGTGAAGAGATAAGAATTTTCAATTTTAGACTTAGAAGAAAAATTAGAATGGGGGCTTCATAAATCAGTGTTTCTCATACTTGCTGGAACTAGGTACCCCCTGGGGTTCCTAGGAAATACAGATTCTGATTCCGGAAATTCTGAGTCAAAGTTTGAATGGTTTCTGAAAGCACTTTTTAAATAAGCTCTTCATGATTGAAGAAGTTTGGGAAATACTATCATGGAGTTAAGAGTTGGAAACAGACAGTTGGAAGAGACCGGGGCCTATTGGAGGCCCAGGTACCAGGTACCAGGTACCTGGAGAGAACGCCCTTCCGTAGGGAAGAGAGATAGAAGGGCAAAAGGAGGAAGGGTTCAAACCAACGTTTAATTTTTCTTCGTTTCACCTAAGAAGTCCGAGGGCTGACATGTTCGCATTCAGAACGGAAAAGCCAAGTGGGAGTTCCATGTTCTCATGTTGCCAGAGCTCACCAGGTGCACCGCCCAGGAGCACAGCTTGTAAGGGCTCAGAGGACAGAAGTTACCAGAAGAGAGATGTGATTTTAAAAAACAATGAGAGAACGATCTCTTGGAACTTCTCAGGCAGCTGCTGATGGGCTGTAGCTAAGCAGGTCCCTTCAAAGTCGGAGGCAAGAAGCCATGAAAAAGCATCTGAGAAAAACTATGGAGGGGAGTTCACAAGGCTAAGTGCTAATTCTCACCGACTTTGATTGAAAAATTGTGGTGAATTTGAAGTGTATGAGCAGTGGTCGCTCTCAAAGGCTCCATAATTCAGCTAGTTCACTTCAACTTCACTGAACGGCCCCTGGTTTTGCTTCAAATCCCCGCCACCATCAAAACTGTTAGAGACAATCAAATGCAGCTGTAATGTATAGCCACTGTATGGACAGGCAGACATAGCCCTCCTCCCAGACCTTCATGAATTGGTCTCTGGTAAACCTAAGCTTTTGGAAAATGTTATTGAGTGAAATGTCTGTGTGCAAGCTGACCCTTTAGGGATGATTCTAGAGCGTATCCCCAAAGTCTAAGGTTATGGCAAAGGCTAACGTTGTTGTTGGATTTTTGTTTTGTTTTTTAAACAAACACAGCATCTGATCTTAACAGGTGTACTGGCAAAGAGAAAGCACCAGCTATTGTCTTTTATTGCTATTTAAAAATATGCTCTCACAAATGCCTGCTCCATCATTTCATACCCTGAGTCTGGGTCAAATCCTAGTAATTGGCAAAGAAAAGAAAAAATAGTGGCCTCATACATGATTTTATTTTGCAGGCATTAGACTGAGAACTCATATTTAAATCATTTTACTTTAAAAATATAGTGGATGTCTTTTTTCTGTGGAATATTGTACACATAGTATTCAATTTTTTTTTCATTGCACATGCTGTTAACATTTGTCTTTCCTCAGTCTTTAATAGTCAAAATCAAGTCATCCATCTCAAATATGCTCATCATACACAGCCTAAATCAGAGTTCGATTCCCAGTCAGGGCACATGACTGTGTTGCAGGCTCGATTCCCAGTAGGGGGTGTGCAGGAGGCAGCTGATCAATGATTCTCATCGTTGCTGTTTCTATCTTTCCCTCCTTCTTCCTTTTGGAAAAAATAGTTCAATTTCCATATATCTTTCACCCAACTTTCTCTAATGTTAAGATAGTGCATAAATATAACACACATAAAAAATTAAGAAATTAACATTGGTACAAAATTATTAACTAAATTACAAACCTATTTGTATTTCACTAGCTTTTCCATTCATATTCTTTTTCTGTTTCAAGATCCAATCCAGGATTCCATGATATTCCGTCTCGTTGGATCCCCTGTGCTCTGGGACAAGTCTGCCCTTGTTTCTGTACAACCTTGACACCTTGAAGAGTTTGGGTCAGTTACTTTGTAGAACATCCCTCATTTGAGTTTATACGATGACTTATCATGATGAGATTGAGGATGTGTATTTTTGGCCAAAATACCACAGAAGTGATGTGCCCTTCTCAAGGGGCCCATGATGTGCATATGTTTTAGAACTGGTGATGTTAATCTTGCTCATCTCATTAAAGTGGTATCTATTTGGTTTCTTCACTGCACAGTTACCATTTTTTAATTAACACACACCTTGGGGGAGATATTTTGAGACGATATGCAAATATCCTATTTCTCCTCAATACTTTCACCCACTAATGTCAGCATCTATCAGTGGATCTTGTGGGTAGCTATTATTACTGTGCTATTCCAATAATCATTTTTATTGTGTTTATTCCTTCTACATTCACCACTTGGAATTCTCTATGAAAGAGCTATCCTTTCTTTCTTTGCCATCAATTTATTTATTCAATATCTATATCATTGTAGTTAGTTTGTTTTGTTCCATGGGTTATAATCCAGTCCCATCATGAGTTTGTTGGTCAAATTATCCCAGCTCTGGCTATTGGGAGCTCTTTCAGAGTCGCTCCTATTCCCTTTTGCTTTGTCAAGACTTCCTGAGAACTTTCTTACTTTTTGGCTCTATGTGGTACTCCAAGATGATCTCATATTTTCCTTGCCACCGCCAGGGAATCAACCACTTTCCTAGGAGGCCCAATTCCTTTTATTAAGACTTCTATTCAGAAACCAGGATCTGAGCTAGGAGTGCTCATTGCTGGAACCATTGCTTCTAGACCGTCTCAGCAAACAGGACTTAGAAATATATATACTTACTAGAGGCCCAGTGCATGGAATTCATGCAAGAGTAGGCCTTCCTTCCCTCGGCTGCCGGCACTGGCTTCCCTTTAGCACCCAGGACCCGGGCTTCCCTCCAGCAAGCACCTGGGACCCAGGCTTTCCTCACAGCCCTGGCTTCATCTGGAAGGTCATTTAGAAGGACATCCAGTCTAATTAGCATATTAGACTTTTATTATTAGAGATAATAACCTGTACATCCACACACATCTATATCTCTGAATCTGTATATACATTTTAAAACTATGAGTTTATGCTGATACTACCATTTCCAATCCAACACTACAATGTTTGTTATAGCCTTCCCCCTTTTCTTATTGCTAATTTATTTTCATATTGTGAAAAAAGCTGGCAGTCATTATCTACAATATATTTACTTCCTTGTTTATCCCTTTAGTATTCACCTAAAGTTGTTTCAGAATTTCTAACTCCTAGCCTTGTGCTAACTAAAGTATTATATTTGTATATAATTCTTTTTGTCTTCACTCTATTGTAGCCAGTAAAAATACTGTTTTTCAATGTTATTTATGCTAGTTCTTTTATTTCCAGGCCCTTCAATGTGGTTATGTTAGTTATTTGCAATATAATTAGGTTCATTTCTTATAACTGTATTCCTACTTGGGGTCCCCTCACCCCACCTGTTGGCTAAGACAGTGCACAGTAAAAGTCACTCTTTGTTGTGTACAGTTCATGGGGTTTGGATAAGTACAAAGAGTCGTGTCTCCACAGCTATGATGTAGAACAGTTCCACAACCACAAATTCTCCCCTCCAGTCCTGAGAATCACGGATCTGTTTTCCAAAGTCCCACCTTTTCCAATATGCCGTCAATAGAATCAAACAATAGGTAGCCTTTTGAATCTGGCTTCTTTCATTTAACACAATGCACTTGAGGTTCATCTGTGTTGTTGTGTGAGTAGCATTCCACTGGGTGGATGCTGTCCTCCCTTCTCATGACATAATTTGTGATCCTTGTCCATGCATATACTATGTATATTCATAAAATTGCCCACTGGATTGATGCTCCTTGGGACTGTGAAACTGTGACTTTGAAAGTATGTTGTTTTTCATCTTTCTTTAGCACAAAGTTTGCATCATTTCCTGTTATTTACTTCAGTGATTTTTCTACAACCATCAATCACTTTAACATTCTAAGGAGAGTTGGAACCAACCTTTAATTGTTTTTTGGTAAGATTGACAGGGAGAGTGTCAATAATTGAAATCTTCATGTAAAATACAAGCCTTGTAATAGCTACTTCTCCCCCCAACTACTTAAAGGTAGCAGAATTGACTCATTTTCAGTTTTATGTCTTTTGCCTTCCTTTACTCATCCTCTGGTGGAAGCACTAATGAGTCCTCAAGTGGCCATAAAAATGGGAAGGTGGAGGAAAAGGAGAAGCACAGGCTGTGGATAATCTACATGGTAGATAAAAAGCCTCTGCGTCACTGAGAATTGATTGCATTCTAATAAAATAGATCTGAGTAGGGATTATGTATCTTTGACTTATTTTAGATTTCCATTTAATGTTTGGCATTTGTCGATTCACTGATAGACTTATGGTCTGTCCTGAAAGTCTACCTAAAGGAATATATTACTGTGCAGAAAGTACCTACCTCCTAGCTCTGTTGTCTTTTGCAGCTACCTGTGTGCTCTTCACTGCAAAGTGTGGCATTAGTTGGTGTCACTGCGAGAATCTTAATTGCATTAAAACAGATATTTGTAACTTATGTCCATGGATAAGCACACATGGATAGTCTTCTAGGAATCTGTGAGCTTCTAGAAATTATATATATTAGTGTATGCACATTTCCTGGGAGGAAGGACCTCAGTTTGAATCAGATTTTCAAAACTGCAAAATTAACCAGAAAGATCATCTACCCAACTCTTCTAATATTGACATGATAACCCTGAAAGCCCTCATATCCTGTCTCTTTAGTCTGAGAAACATTCATTCAAGCTCAAGAAGCATAAACCACACTGTAAATTCCTTAGGAGAAAGCACTGAACCTTTGTCTTTCTGTATCTCCAGCACCTAGGACAGAGCCTGATATATGATAGGTGTTTGATAAATAACTTTATGAATAAATTCCATTTTTTTAGGCTACTGATACGGCTTTTTAGTCTATTGCTATAAGAAATCTGATTGGCCTATGTTTTGTAATACATATAATTTAATTAGTTTGCAAGAACCCATAAGGCTTTCTCATATATCAGTTAATTAGCTAGTAAATCACTAATAGTAGTGAGTGTACCCAGTACTTTTTTAAAATATATTTTTACTGATTTGAGAGAGAGGAAGGGAGAGGGAGATAGAAACATCAATGAGAGAGGAACAGAGATGGGCGGCCTCCTGCACGCCCCCTACTGGGGATGGAGCCCACAACCCAGGCATGTGCCCTGACCAGAAATCGAACCGTGACCTCCTGGTGCATGGGTTGACACTCAACCGCTGAGCCACAACTGGGGCCCAGTACTTTTTTCTAGTACTTTTTGTATTTGCATCATGTGCTTTCCTTTCCTGAATCACTGTGGTCTGCATTGGTGAGAAATGGAAATATATTTCTCCCTCTATATTTTATTACCTAGGGAGGGCTGGTTTGACTGAGTTTGAAAAGATCACTCTGTAGTGTGAAATCTTAAAAAAAAGTTTTATTTCAGTTTTTTAAAACTTTGTAAACAAGGTCTAAACTGTGTTATTATGCAGAATTGACTATTCTAGCCCTATTGATTTATAAATTTCTATAGAGGGCTTTCTGAAGAAAACACCAATAACTGTGTTTTGGTATTCAAAAATATATACTAGGGCTGAGTTTTAGAGACACGGGTGATCCTCTCTTCTACAAGGTGGTCACCAACAATTTCAATCCACAATAATCTTTGTTTTCTATACTAACGGTACTATTTAAAAGTGGTACATCTTTATTTGAGGGATGACAGTTCAACGCTAGCCAAGAGCTAAGCAGTAGGCATCGATCAATGGAAAGCTCAATCAATTATACTTATTTCAGGTGGCTACAGTCATGAAAATGCATATAGACATAACATGGATATAAATATGTAGGTATTTAGATATATTACCAAAGTTTGCAAAATGGGATACCACAGCCTGAATCTGGTTCACAGATACTTTACATTTGGGCCTTAGATTATTATTTTTTAATTAAAAATGAGCCAATATTTTAAAATCAGGATATTTTTGAATATGGGACAAAATTTGTGGAGGGGGTGAATTTAAGCTGGTAGAAATCATTGGTTCATGTTGAAAACTTTTCCTGTAAATTTCAAATGCTTGCTTGAATTTAAGTTTCACCAAAGGCTTTCCTGTTTTCTAAAAATTTGTTTTGAACTCCATGCTTGCAGTTCTGTGGTGTTACACACTCTGAAACTATGTTCTGCCTTTCACCTGTGAAAACGTTGCTATTAACCCACATGTGTTCAACAAAACTGACATTGAGCTGTTTTTCTGGGAGAATTGATGGATTTATGCTGCTCCGTCCACACATTCTTGGCAAGTGCCCTTTTGACCACTGGCACATATTTGTAAGCCTGTCTGCGTTGGTGGTAGACCCTGTGGTTATGGAATCGGTCCAAGTTAACTGGCCCACACAGGGGAGCCAACCCATGACCTCGACCCCATTACCACAGTGTTCTAGCCAACGGAGCTAAAGAATAAGTAATTGTTTCTTAGCAATCTGACCAAATCAGCTGGCATATATTAGGGGTCTGTCTGTGGACAAGAGTGAGCATGTCAGTGAACAAGGGAACTTAAGATAATGGGAAAGTTATCAAGCCCTCACATTGGTTGGCATGTTGAATTTGGCCAAGTAGTTACTAAATTGGACTTTGTCATTACAAGTAATTGCATATCTGGGCAATTCAAACTTTAAAAAAAAAACACCAAAAACCTAAATTTTATTGAATAGGGTTCTTTTTGAAAGATTCGGAATTTTTGGTGAATAATTCATAACATATGTACAAACAATTGGGGAACATCACGAGATGGAAAGACTTTGTAATGAATTGAAGGATTCAAGTCCCTGTTTGGTCCCAACTACCAGTGGCTTGAGGCCATTCGGTAGACTTTCTGAGCTTTGAGAGGGTTGCATAACTATGATGGCAAAGATCCCTCTGGCCTACACAACTTTCTGTAATTCCACAATTTTTGAACCAATCAGAACACTTTGCATACAAATCTCTTTATAGCTAAAAATGCAAATGGAATATTTTCCACAGAGAGATAATTAAATAAGTAATATTCAAAAATATTTATTAACCAAACTTATGTTTAAAATATATTGGTGCTTGTAAAAATTGATATGTAATATGCATATTTTATACCAAAATCCAATTTAAATCCAATAAATAAATACATAAATGAGCTATGGTTTTATATATTACATGATAGGTTATTAATGGCATTTTATATTTTAAAGCACTTATAATCACCTTAAAAATTTCGATTTATCCAATAATCATTATTTTAGATGCAACATATTAATTAAATGCTTTAGGGTTAATATTCATGAATCTTCTCATTTTTTTTGTCTATTAATGTGACCATCTTAGTCCTACTCTCCTCTCCCTAACTTGCTAAACTTATATGAAGCATGTCAAGTTCCAGCTTTCCTTACCAAATTGTACATTATTCCAGTTCTTCTTTCTGTTCTTTGTTACTCATGCTCTCAAATATTACATTATAGAACTGAGATAATGGCTGGGTATATTGTTCTTTTATCCAATCTGATTCTTACATCACTGGATTGGCTAGATCCGTGAGCCCACAGGGCTCAGGATGGGACCTAGAAAGTCTTAGGATTGGTGTAAAATGAATGACAACAGCTTAGTCACACTTGAAATAATACATTGGCCTGGCTTTCCAGATAACCTTGCAAAATGAAAAACACAAATACTGAGGGTTTCTACAGAATCAAATATGACTGTAATGTTTGTGAAAAGGATGAGTTATTGGAAGTTGCTTCAATATTAGGTGGTGAAGTTTAGAAATACTAAACCTGGAGAGACCAGAAGCATTAAATCCAAAGCCAAATACAGGTTGCAGATGTGCTGGGTGATGGTTGCCAACCCAGCACCATCGAGTGCCGCTGCTGATGGGCCCTGTACCGGCTGCCCAAAGCCTTTCTGAAACACTTGCAGATTCTGAGACACTTCTGTCATCTGAGAAAACACATAGTTGGGCAAAAGTAACATTTCCAATATAATTCTTGTATGTGATGTCCAAAATGGGTTTAATATTTAAAAATAACCACAGAGATAAGGAAACACCCTCAGGCTAATTTACTTGGTTGAATTGCCCACTTTTTTTTAAGATATGCTCACCAAAAATTCTATCTGGAATGTTCTACTCAGAGGATTAACCCTCTGCTTTATTTAATTATGTGCTTTATAGGATTGTGCATTTAATTACATATACACAAAATTCCTACCATTGGTTTCTTTTATGATCCTGTGACAACTATAGCAGCCATTTTGAACTGTAGAATAGTATCAGGAATCTGGGGGAATTATTCATCTGTGATATTGAAGAAAAGAAAAATTAGCCTTTGGTACTGGAAAGAGAGGAACAAGAAAATATACTTACATAGCAGAATAGTAGTTTCACAGTCTAGTGGACAAGCAAATAAGAGCCTGATGCTTTGGACAGACTATAAATCAATTTCTGATTTCTTTGGTCAAATTGTAAATCATCAGTGTGCTAAGCTACTACACATTTCTAGGTGAAAGCATACATTTATGATTGTGTGTTACTAGTAATAGCTCTTTCTGAATTATAGGTGATTAGAAAACCTTGTCAGAAATTAAATTGCTGTTGTTGTTTAATCCTGGATATACTTTCTTTAGTGATGTTATATGGCTGAGAATGAGATTATATCCATTTTTATAAAATGATATTACAATCTCACGGGAATCCTATTCCTATGTAAAAGATTCCTGTCTTTTGCCCCGCCCCACCCTGGACAAAGGAAACGTTGATTGCTCAATGGTCCTTGAGTGACTGTCATTTAGGCAGAGCTACTCAGGATAAGGTGTTCTGGGATCTGGAGGGTGCCTACAATCTTTACTGTGTGACTTAATGAATAAACAGAAATTCTATTTAAAATAACAAATTACACTGCGTTTTGAATTTGGCATCCCATGGGTCGCAAACTCAAATGTAACTAGAGGGAGTTTCTAGACTTTGAAAAAAACTGAAGTAGAGACTCTTGTAAGCAACACAGATTTGAAAACTTTCATGAGACCTGTGACTTTTGTGCCCTAGATGAGTCCAGGTGTTACGTACAGTTTCTCGTGAGACACTGGGGATGGATATTTTTTTCCTATTGGCCCATTCAGAGTTGAGAATCAATTCAGTTTTATGACCTGCTCTTAAGGGACTTATCAAATAAAAAGGATATTAGTTACCTTTACTCTAAATCTAACATAAAAATATTGAAACCTGACCCTTTGCCTTATAAACTAAGTTATGGCTCAATTTTTTTAATAACCTCTTTTTCCTAAAAGAACTCCTTTATTAAGGAGCACAGATAGAGGTTATTATTATTTGGAATTTCGTTAAAGACAGGATGAACTAATGACAAAGATAAGCAGTGTCAAAACTCTAGAGAATGAGAACCTAGCAACTACCTCACACATACCTTTATTTGAAACCTAAGATTAAAGAGGCCATAATTTCTGAGGCTGAAATTAAAGGTCTAAGTACGTAGACATCATGTTTTTGTTTCCAGGTGACATCTTGCAGATTAATCATCTTTAATGATGGCTTGGGGTTTACATCTCATTTTAGAACCTGGCGTGGTGTTTTTAAAAAAGGTGTTTGTACAACATGAAAGAACTGGTCATCAGAGATAGAAGCCTAAGGTGACTCAGGGCCCCCATGATGTGTAGATAGCCAGGTGTCCTGTCCATTGCCTTTCCTAGGTGAGTCACAGTCTGTCCCCTGTTTAATCTTGCTGTGGCTGACTCTAGACATCCAGGCTGTGCCTACCTTGTAGCTCTCACACCTACACTGAGCTAGTACGGTGATTGGCGTGTTTATAGGGACAGTATCTTCTAGCTTGGGAGCTTTGTAGGGGAATAACATGCTGATTTATGAAGAACCATTGGATCCTCCTTCTAGGATAGAGGCTATGAAAAAAGGAGATAAGCAATAAATTCCCTGAAATCCAGACTTCATCTGTAATTTGGCTCAGCAACAGTTGTTGAGTTTTTACTGTGTATTAGGCACTAAGAATGAGAGTAGAGACGATGTTTGACTAATTTACTTACATCCTTAGCATCTACTAGAGAATCTGGCACAAAGTAGATGCTCAATAAGTATTTGTTAAATGAATGCATGAAGGCGTAAACAACAAAACATATAGAGACTCAGTCCTAGCCCTTGAAGAGCTCATGCTTAAGCAATGGTTAAAATAGTACCCTATCCCAAATACAGCTGGTAGTACCAGCACAAGCCCTCCTCCTCTCTGTAACCTTCCCTGAATCCATTCTCCATCCTATCCTGAATAAAGATACATATGCCTACTCAAGTTTGTTTTGAATAGGAAAAATGTTATGCACATCAAAAAAATAAAGACCTTTAAATGTGAGTTATAGTCGATGGAGACATCCCAGAAATTAACCTCCAACAATTCTCCCTTATTCAAAATTGCTTTTTCTTCTACAGGAAAAAGCCCAGTTAAGAGAGCTTCCATCTTTTAAGAACAATTTCAAACTTAGTCTCACTTATTGAAAATCAATATAATAACTCTTTTCTATTGTTTAAGGTTCTCTTACCAGCTCTCACATGCATTAATTACTTTGCTTCTTTTGTACTTGTACAATAAATCCTGGTGGGGTGGAGACTAATTTAAGACTTTTATGGCACAATGGAAAAGTTTCCCACCCGCAGGGGGAAAAAATCTGTGATGTTCTCATTGTCTTTTTAAGGAATATTTTATATATTAAAAAGAAAAAATATTTTTTTAAAGCCCAAGTTATACTTTATGTGACATGCAGAAGGTTTAGAATATACAGAACATAAAAGAACATTACATGAGCTATAGAGGGTTAATGCTGTGTTCTTAATTTTAAATTTCAGATAAATATGATTTCAGCTTTGATCCTACATGGACTAATTCTTTTGTCACTCAGCTAATTAATTCAGTATGCTAGAGAAAAGATGCTAATTTGGGCATCAAAGAAGTGATCATTTTTTTTGTTTAATCAGAGCTATAAAGATAAGTTTTACCCCCATTAGACTAGATCGGGAGCTCAATCATTTTATTCTTATCCAGTGCAGATGAATTCCAGAGAAAATGTGCCCTGTTATCTGAACTTCTGAAGATGGAGAGGCAACATCCAGGATTTTCTTTAAAAACAGTCCTTTGAATAGTCGTTGTCCACTCCCTTCCCCCAAAATATCAGTCATTTCTGAACATTGTCCTTCTGTTCTTTACACGCAACAAGTTAAGGGCACCCTCATTTTTTTCTGGTAATAGATTTTATACAAATTACACATATATGCATTGGTGATGTTGGAATATAAGTTGTATTTGACACTTTATTCAGAGACTATACATGAGGCTTCTGATTTCTACTGCACTTTTTTTGGTGAGCTCTCCCTGGGGTTAATTCCATTGACATGAGTCACTCAGTTCTTCCCTTCCCAGGCCCTTTGCTGAAATGGCCCCACCTGCCAGGGAATGAACCTCAGAGCTATTTCCTGCGGTGCGGGCCCGGATTTCCTTCTGCAGGATGAGTCTGGTCAGTGTCGGGGGAGCCCAGCAGGGCGATCAGAGGAAAGCCCTGCCATTGGGAGAACCTCCCACAGTTGGTAGAAAATGTTTGGAGATGAGGTGTGATTTGGTCTCAGAAGACTCTTTCCTTGTTTTGGGGTTTCTGGGGCATCGGAGGTAGAGAAAACGGAAGGAAAGCGGAAGCAGGAGATGCTGTGGGTGGGAGAGTGAGAAGGGCTGTCTGGTTATTAGCCATGGTCAGAACTCCAGCGTGTGGTCTGTCCGACTCAGTATTGGGGTTTTATGGACAGGCCTTGGGTCACGCCTGTGCACTCCAGCAGCCTTCAGAGATGCTCCAAGACCCACTTAAAAGTCATAGGAAAAAAAGGGAAGAAACCACATGTATCCTGCTTTGAAATAAGTAAACATTTAATTAAAAGACAAGCCTATCTAACTAGTAAGAAAGCGTAAGAATGAAAAAAAAAAAGATCTATTTCTTTAACGCTCCTGTTAAATATATTTCCCAGAAATCCTAAGCAGTTAGTCTGCATCAGTGAGGCTCTTGCCTACGATGTCTCAGAGCCAGCGAGAGCGTATGAAAGCGATTAATCAAGTTCACGGTGCTCCTGACGAGGTTTTCTCCTTCTGGAAAGCGGAGGGTAGAATAACTTAAAACCCAGTGTGGTAGTGACAGCTAATACGCTTTTATAGTCCCTGTGTGGATCTGAAAATCATACCTTATTAGTAACTTTATCTTTCTTGCTCACTCATTCAGGTTTATTTTTATTTCTGGCCTCTTTTCATATTTTCCCGTCTTTTTCCTAACAGAGTGATGCTTTAATAATTTCAGAGCAGAGTTTTCATTTGCTACAGAAAGAAAAACCCATCAAAAGTAACTGGCCAACATAGCCAGTGTGCTCAGTGGTTGAACATCGACCTATGAACCAGGAGGTCATGGTTTGATTCTTGGTCAGGGCACATGTCCTGGTTGCAGGCTCGATCCTTAGTAGGGGGCCGTGTAGGAAGCAGCCCATTGATTGATGATTCTCTCTCATAATTGATATTTCTTTTTTTAAAAATATATTTTATTGAGTTTTTACAGAGAGGAAAGGAGAGAGATAGAGAGTTAGAAACATCGATGAGAGAGAAACATCGACTATTCTTAGAATGCTTAAATGCTAGATTTTTTTAATATATTTTATTGATTTTTTACAGAGAGGAAGGGAGAGAGATAGAGAGTTAAAAACATCAATGAGAGAGAAACATCGACCAGCTGCCTCCTGCACACTCCCCACTGGGGATGTGCCCGCAACCAAGGTACATGCCCTTGACCGGAATCGAACCTGGGACCTTTCAGCCCGCAGGCCGACGCTCTATCCACTGAGCCAAACCGGTTTCGGCCATAATTGATATTTCTATTTCTCTCTCCCTCTCCCTTTCTGTCTCTCTAAAAAATCAGTAAGAACATTTTTTTTTCAAAAAACATATATATATTTTTAAAGTAACTCTCCAGCAGCTCCCAAATTCCTTAACTGATTTTTACAAGTTGGTCTTCTAGAGGGCCTCTTCGCTTGGTTGTTATTTGTAGGAAGATGGGTTATTGGTGATGTGCATTTTGCTTTACTGCATTTCCTGGATCCTCTAGAATTATTTTTTAAGTATATTTTATTGATTTTTTACAGAGAGGAAGGGAGAGAGATAGAGAGTTAGAAACATCAATGAGAGAGAAACATCGATCAGCTGCCTCCTGCACAGTTTTTATTTTTTAAAATATATTTTATTTATTTTTTACAGAGAGGAAGGGAGAGGGACAGAGAGTTAGAAACATCAATGAGAGAGAAACATCGATCAGCTGCCTCCTATACACCTCCGACTGGGGATGTGCCCACAACCAAGGTACATGCCCTTGACCAGAATCAAACCTGGGACCTTTCAGTCTGCAGGCCGATGCTCTATCCACTGATCCAAACTGGTTATGGCTAGAATTACTTTTTAATGTATTCTGTATTTCCAAATTCATGTGTTTCTTGGCTCCTTAGAGCAGGCAAATTAGCTCAAGGATTCCCAAGTCACTTGAATTGAGCCTGTGGGCTGCCTAAGACTCTACCTAGCAGGTGTTTTATCCGCTTAGAGAGAAATCTTAGAGTGTTAAAGGACCTCTCTGCTTTTTAATCCCCAAAACAAACATCAACCTATTTGAGATCTGAAGATTTCTTGCTTGAGAATGAAGAGTTGCCATGACCACCAATTTAGGAGTCACATCCTGGAATTAAGAACAGCCCAGAGGAAAGTAGTTGTTTTAAGGTAGACGGGAAGGTTGGCCTCAAAGGAAGTGGCAGATAAAGATATCAGTGGGATTAAACATGTTTGTCGTTTTCATATAGCTTGCCTTCATCTTGGAAACATATAAATGTATCCCAAATAAATGTCTAAATCATATACCAGTAATTAAAATATTAATTAGAAATATTATTTTTAGGACTTCCACTGCTTGGCCCAATTGGAGTTAACACGACTTTTAAGATTGAATTCTTCAGTTACTAAAAAGCATCAGCTCAGGTGCTGCTTGTGAACACATCCTGTGAAGCAAATCCCTGTCCCCTTTCACAGGCCATGGAGTGGACTGGGACTTTTAAAATCAACGCTTCTGTTTGGGAAAGCATAGAGAGTGATAGCATTGCACCCCCCTCCTGAAAAGTCACCAGCGTTAACAATAGCAATCCTACATACTGTGGGAGGCTAAAAATAAAATTGCATGGTTTTGGGTTTTTTTTGCTTAATCAAGGTTGATTTCCAACAAACGCAAATGTGTTCATTATTCTATCAATAATATTAACATAAAAGTAGGCGATGCCCTTAGGTACCCACCAAAAGGAGGGAAAACTCTCTAATTGGTCAATTTTCACGGAATTTTTATCAGATGCATTAACTCTCAAATACAGTGGGAGCCATCTGAGGTAAACAAGGAAAGACCTCTGTGACATACGTTTTAGAGAGAAGCAATAGCTGAAGTGCACAAAACCGTAGGAGATTGCAATGCCTGGAAACTAATTTTGTTGGCATATGCATATGCTAATTCACAAGCCAATTTAGAATACATCAGACAACAGAACCCTTTTATGGGTGAATTTCGGAATGAACTATGGAAATACAGTCAAAGGTCTGTGAACTTCTCTCCTCCCGTATTTTGCTTGAGCTATTTCAAACTGTATAATTTATAAAGTGCTAAGACAATATCATGTGTGGTTTGTAAGTCAGCTAGTTACAGGGAGAATGAACCATTATCCAACTCCAGCAAACATGACCGTGAGGCGTGTGCATTTTTACATCTGACATCATTCCATAGATTTCCAAGTTCAATATTAATGGTGACTGGATCTCGTAGTCTTTCCAAATGCATCATGGACACCTAAAGGTATTCTCCGATTGGAAGGGGGGAAATACATTCTATTTCAAACTTCCAACTATCCTTGGGTTCATAGGTCACCATTGATTTGGAATAAGATTATCTGAACTTTTTTCTTGCCCACCTTTTAATCATCTTAAGCCATTGCTCGGATTGCTTTTAAGTGGAAGAAGAGTGGATGCTAATAGCTGCCTAAACAGCCCAATGGGATCTAGGAGGAAAGTTGTAGACAGTACTTAGCAGAACTATGAAGTGAATTACATGAGAGACCAGACATGGAAACAGCCAGAGATGGAGCTAAACATATTGTGAATTTGGATCATTTGCCATCCTGCCTGGGAATCTGCAAAGGTTTTGAATGTCATCATTATCTAGAAAACTTGATGAAAGACACAGAAGAAAATATTTGCTGAGAAATTAGGGGATAACTACTTAGAACTGTATTTAAAATCTTTATCAAATGGAAAGTGATAGGATCCCAGGGCTTGTTTTGTTAAGTTAGATACTACCTGAGGGTTGATGCTATTAATGGTTAAATTATATGTATATAAACCATATATGTGTAATGGCTGTTCAGTAAATGATTGAATGAATGAATAAGCCATTACTTTCCCAGATGGCTGCTCAGGGACTTCCTACGCAAAATCACAATGTAAGTAAGGTCTGTTTTTAGTATTTTTCTGTAACCCTTTCTGTTTCCACCTTGTGTATTCTACTTCCTTTGATTTCTTCATTTCTGCCAAGGAATCTCATTTTATCGATAGAAACTACTTCTCTTACTATCTGCTAAATTATTTACCTGGGAACACCTTCATTTCCCCTTTATCAAGTCTATAAACAAACTAGCTTCTTCTCCTAGCCATTTCTTTTTCTGAATCTCCTCCTGCTTACAGCCAATCCCTTCAGACGTTCTGTATATCTCTGACCTCTTCCCTTATCAAGAATGTTGTTCTCCTACACCAGTGTTCATGATAGCATTATTCACAATAGCCAAAAGGTGGACCTACCCAAATGTCCATCCACAGATGAATGATAAGGAAATATAGTAAGTACATGCAATGGAATGTCATTCGGCCTCTAGAAAGAAGGAAATGCTGATACATGCTATAACATAGATGAACCTTGAGGACATTAGGCTAAGTTAAATAAGTCAGACACCAAAGGATGAATATTGTATGATTTCACTTACATGAAGTACCTAGAATTGGCAAATTCAGGCAGAAAGTAGAATAGTGGTTACCAGGGGCTGGGGAAGGGGAAATGGGGAGTTACTGAGTGGATACAGAATTGCAGTCAGGGCGTGATCAAAGTATTCTGGCAAAGGATGGTGGTTCAAGGTTGCACAGCAATGTGAATGTACGTAATGCCACTAAAATATACAGTTAACATTTATTAAAATGGTATATTTTGTTATGTGTATTTTACCACAGTGAAAAAATAACTTTATTCTCTTCTCTGTTCCATCTCTAACCTTTCACACTCTGTGGCATTTTTTCTCTCTCAGCAAACAAAAGTCCTTCAATATCAGCCAAATTGAAAATATCCTTCTTGAACTTTCCACCCTGCCTCTAGCTCCCATTCTACCAGCAATGGCTGTATACACACAGAGACACAAAATTTTAGACTCATCTGCCATTCATTGTTAAGATCACTTGGCCTCTGCTTAAACCTCTCCACTGAACCTTGCCAAGATGATGAATGGCTACCAATTGCCAAATCTCCAAATCTAGTGGGCACTATTCAGTCCTCACCTCTCTGGACTTCTCAGCAGTATTCCAGGCCAACCAATCAATATTTCTCTCTCACATCAATATGTTTCTCTCTCTCTCTCTCTCTCTCTCTCTCTCTCTCTCTCTCTCAACATATCTCAGGTGAAGAGTACAATAAAATGTATGTTACATTGTGTCATTTCCGCTTAAAATGACTTGGTTTCTCCTCTAACACTCTTTAAATCTCCCAATTTCCCTGACCAGCTTCTCTGTTCCTTGAATTACTAAGGAATGGCCTACTGTCGCTCTTAGACTAAACTCCGAGCTTCTCTCAACCCTGCACTCTGTGGTCCTTGCCGTTCTTGCCCTCAGGATCCTGTGCGAGCACCTGCTCTGCTCTCGTTCCTTCAGCTACTCTGACCTTCTGTCGCTGCCTGGGATGCACCAGGCCTTTCCCACCTCTTGTCCTCTGTGTGTGCCGATTCGTCCGCCCACAAGGCTTACCTCCTTTCTTTGCTTGTCTGGACCTCTCGCCCTTGTAGTCTCAGTTTAAATGCTATTTCCTCACTGAGTACTTCCCCAATAATATCCTAGTATTGTCCCTCTTAATACCCTTCATAGCACTTTTCACAACTTACAACTGTATATATATATATACACACACACACACACACACACACACACACACACACACACTTGTTTGGTAACAGTCTCCTCTATTAGAATGTCAATTCCATGAGGTAGTGCCCAATACAGTACCATACCTAAGTACTATGTCATGGAAGAGATGCCTAGTAAATATTTTTAAAACAAATTCATAAAGGAGCGAAGAAGAAAGCTAGCAAGCTAGTTTTCCATAAAGCTGTTTCATATAACCTCTCCATAGAAATGAATAGGGACAGGTGTTTTAAGCAAACTTATAATTCATGAAAATCTAAATTTACATAAAGGACATGTTGAAAGGTGATTTTTCCACTTTACAAAAAGATCCATCATAAAATTCTTTAAACAGGCTTCCCAGGTACATAGAACATAAGATTTTATTGATTGAAACCATATGTTCGCACAGAATTCTTCAGGAAAATATCTTTTATATAAAGCAAGGTTGACCTGTAAGCAATTTCCTTAAGGCACCTACCCCAGAATGGCCAATCTCAAATTTCCGAGGTAATAGATAATGGGAGGCCTGGAATGCAGTGGATATTTGAAACCTTAGAATGCAAAGCAGTCATTTCAGCCATGTAGGATCCTCATGAATTTTCTTACAAAACTAGCTAATGGGGAAGTGAATCAAGGTATCCGAATCTCCCCAACTCCTCTTCCTGTGTGTCAGGGAAAGTAAGAATGGCTGTGAAATGACCCCCAAAGAGGCTGCTTTGGAAAGCAGAACAAAGCCTTGTAAAATTCATCCAATTGATGCTTTTCTCCCAACTCCCTACCACCACCACCACCACCACCACCACCACCGATAATTAAGTTGTCTGAATTATGTGTGTTAATATATAAAATGCAGTTAACTTCTCTGGCTCTTAATTTCCTCATCTGAACAATATGGGAGTCCTTTTAAAGATTACTGTTTTATAATTCTGTTCTTGAACCTACCCAAACTTTATAAAATAAAGTAATGTGTGACTGTTCTCTCTGGTTAATGAAATAAATTTCTCAGCTATTTCCACCCTTCTTGTTGGAAACTTTAGTAAATGATCATGAACTGTAATTCAAAACATGTATAATACTTGTGGAATTGGTTGATTTGTCTATGACTAATGATTCTTGCTAAGAAGAGCATGCTTTGCAGAATGTACTTACAACCAACCTTTTCTTGACCAAACATGTTCCACTAGGGTGGGAGTATAGTAAGCTATTCTCAAGCTGCAGTGAAATTGAAATACTTTAGCTGCAGGAAGAAAAAACACTTGACTGGTTGTGGAAATAAAGATCAAGGTATACTAGGGCATAGGTTAGTTTTACCCTTCAAAACAAAACTACTTTTGTCTCAAAAAATTCAAAACCTTCAAATTTAGAAGATATTTAGGACACAAAGAAAATATCTATAGAGTTTTGGGCAACATTTTTCCCCTATCAACTTCCTGAAGCATTATTCTATCCTCACTCCCCACAATTTTTATTTTTTGCCCAAATATTACTATATCTGATGACATTTTGAGGGAAAATTGTTTCTCTATGTGATGTACTAAGGTATTTTTTCATAAAGAATTTTAGAATAATAATATTGACTTCTAAGACTTTTCTGCATGAGTCTGAAAAGCTAAAGAATATATTAATGGAAACACACATTATTGAGATATCTCCTGCTTTGCAGGTTTAAGAGAGACCTTGAATATATCAGCAAATCTCAATTATATTTGAAAGTTAATGTTCTTAAATTGTGTATTTTTCTTTCTTCCTTATTTATGTCTATAAATGATATCAGGTCATTTCTTCATTGAGGGAAAAAAATTAGATGCAGGAAAGAGAGAGATAGGAAAAAGGCTGGGGATGATGGAGTTAAAGCTGATACTTGATCAACCAACATCCCAAAACTAGGCTGAATACAGAGCGGGAAATGCAGTAGGAGCAGAGGCTGATAGAGAGAGAGCAATGGGAAGAGAGAAAGTTCATGAAAGAGGATTTATTAATTGGAATTAGAAATTGCACAATATGCAGGAAAGTCCAAATTGGGAGAGACTCTGAGGAAAGTAGGATGCATCTGTATTCTGATAACAACAAGAAAATAGGTATTAGTGGTGTTGTCTTCCATGTGCGATACTTAGAGCTGCCACTTGACTAACAACCTCTGCTTGTTTTTGTTTTGTTTGTTTCTTAATCCTCACGTGAGGATGTTATTTTTTCCATTGTTTTTTAGAGAGAGGGAAAGAAAGAGAGAAATATTGATATGAGAGAAACACATTGATTGGTTGCCTCCTGTACACCCCCAACCAGGGCCCGAGCCAGGGAGGAGCCAGCAACCGAGGTATATGCCCTTGACCGGAATCAAACCTGGGACCCTTTGGTCTGCAGGCCAATGCTGTATCCACTGAGCCAAACAGGCTAGGGCACAACCTCTGCTTTAGATTGAAACACAATCTAGAAAAAACAAATATAACCCATTTGCATGAAAGTCAGAGTTCCTTACAAGTTTATAAGCCAGGTCCTCATGTGAGGAAATTCTGACTCACTGTGCATTTGTCAGGAGGTTGGGGGACAGAGAGCGGGATTGGTGGGGGTGAGGCAGTCAACCCAAGAATGTGTAATCTGAAAAATGTCCTTAGCAGAGTGACTTTTTTTTTCTGTTTATCAGCAGAACATCAAGTCTTTTTATTTTTTATGTGTGTTGATCCCAAGACCATGGGAGACTGCTTCTGAAGAAAATATTTGTTGGGAAAAATGTCTGTCATTTAAGAATGTGTCCTGCTAATAATTTAATAGCTTTTTTATTTCAAATGTGCAATTTTCTTTTCCTCAGAATGCTGAGGAAACACACTGTTCTTTTAAGTGGAACTCTAGCTCACTGTTGGCAGGGAATGTAAATTGGTGCAGTCACTATTGAAAACAGTATGAAAGTTCCTCAGAAAATTAAAACTGGAACCATCGTATGACCAAGCAATCCAGAATCCACTATATTCTGGATATATAGCCAAAGGAATTGAAAGCAGGATCTTGCAGAGATATCTGCATTTTCATGTTCATTGCAGCATTAGTCACAATAGCAGGATATGGAAACATCCTAAATGTATTATCAACAGACAAATGAATAAAGAAGATGTGGTATATACAAGGTGGGCCAAAAGTAGGTTTATAGTTGTGAGTATGCAAAACATGGTTTATTCTTGTATTATTATATATTGATTATTGTACACCTTAAATTTACACAATGTTATATGTCAATTGTATCTCAATAAAGGTAGAGAAAAAACATAAGGTATCGTAAGTGCCATTGTGTCCAGTTAACAACAAATATGCCTGACACCTTTCAGTTCTTTAATCTCTACTGAATTAATGGTTTGACATTTTTTAGTCTTTAACCATATGATTTTGTGCACACTCACCCTGGGCTGACTTAGGAAGCCTGTGGCTATGTAGGAGACTAAATGTGCTGAGAAGGAAACAGGGCTGTGGAGGAGGCAACCCAAGTTCTAACCCCAGCCCTGTATGGAACCTGTTAGGTGGTCTTGGTCAAGGCCTAAGGCCTCTCAGAGCTTTCAGTTCTCCATCTGTCAAATGACAGTATTAAAGTAGGTGTTCAGTAAGGTACCTTGCAACACCATCGTTATATTATCCCATGAGCTTTACCTTAAATGTGCATGTCACTTGGAGCTCTGGAGTCCTGTTTCAGAGGTTGGTCAGGTTTTACTTATTTTTAATGATAACCTTTCAGTTCTTTAATCTCTACTGAATTAATGGTTTGACATTTTTTAGTCTTTAACCATATGATTTTGTGCATGCTGCATAATCAATATCTGAGTGGAAAGAGGGAGAATAGAAAGAAGAGAATTCAATAACTATGTTATTTTTCTGCTTTCAATATCTTACTTTATTTCCATTTTATGCAAAATGATTTTGTATTACTTGGTATAAGGAATTATGGTTTAATGGACTCATCTCATAAATATCTTAAATTCACCATAACAAGAACACGGTTATTGTTAACAGCCATCTTCTCCTTCATGTTTTACTAGATTTGGAAAGAAGAAAGACGAGAAGGGTGGGAAGGCTGAGCAGAAAGGTCCTGTGAAGCATGGGGGCCTGCGAGAAGAGGAGCTGGAGAAGATGAAAGAGGAACGGGAAAGGTGAGCAGAAAGGCTGGCCCTGTTGCATGTGAGCCATGGTCTGGGTTTCATTTGGTTATTGCTTCCATCAACTGGAGAAATTTTACTTTAAGAAGCACAAGAGGTTGACTGATACAAATGGAAAAGTACTTGGTATAAAAGGGGACTGCCTGTCTTGGGGTATTTTTATTATATTTTGAGAAGAAATTAACTTCATGTTTTTGTTATGTCAATATTTATAATTTCATAATATGCTACCCCTGGTTTTGACTTTATCAGTGTATATTTTCTGTATGGTTTAAACAACCAGTTTTTTTAAGTAAAAAAAAAAATATCATTTTGATGTTGATGTTTAGAATGATCATATTTCTGTAGTCTGTTCCCAATTTTTGTCAAACTGTTGTATGCCTTCTTAATTTTATTCTGCTAAATCCATTTGCGTACTGTAACTTGAGAAGAACATGTCCTTCATTTTTTTAAAAGCCAGTGTCTTTTATTAGCCTATCAGCAAGTTGCAAAGTATGTCGCCCATCTGTTAAAGGACCGGCTCCATTTACTGAAATAATGACAGTTTGCAAGGTCTGCATTCTCCGGTTTGAGGAACTTAATGCTCCCATTTGGACAAGACGTCCTTTACGTATCTGTGATGTGAACTCTGGTATTTATCCCAAGTAGATGCGTAGATATTTGATTTTGAAACATGTAGTAGAATATTCATATTTCTCCATACTTAGTTGCACCTTTACAACTAAATGAAACTTGGAGAAAGTCTGAGATTTGACAAAACTAGCATATAATTTTAAATATTCAATTCTGACATCATTGTGTATCAGGTCAGATTTGTCCAACTTTCCACTTGCTTTTTAGTAACTACAGCCCCCCCCCCTTTTTTTAGAGTTGCTCGTACTTATTTTAATACTCTATCATGTATACTAAGAAAGTCATACTTACTGTTTTCTAACACAGAGCAGACTACGAGTCTCTACAGTTAACATTTGACCCCTATCTTATAGTCTATTCCCATTGGGAAGGCTGACTTTATCAATAGGGGAAAAAAAAGAAGAAACTATTTAGTCCTTTCTCAATTTTGAGGAGTTGATAGGCTCCAACCCAGGGTCAGTGGAGCAGTTAGAAGGAAATCGAGTGCATTGCATTGTTGTGGACAATTCGCCTGGCAGAGCTGCCCCAAAGACAAGAAAGACGAATTCTCCAGCATCGCCCAAGCGGCAGTAACCCTGTATATAGAATGTGCTTCGGGCTAAGGTTTTAACGCATGTATTGGCAAAGACATCAGTGTGGCGAGCCCACATCACAGCGTGCTGCTCCCTTGGCTTTACTTACCGAGGCACCACATCCTATGCCTCATCCCCTGGAAACTGAGCTGTTTGCTAGAATGCAGACTTCATATATTTTGTGGCTCAATATTTGCTTGGGGTTGGGGCAGAAGGTGGGGGGAAAGGGAGAGAGAGTCATAGTAGCTAGGGAACTGTGTGCCAGCTAGAAAATTGATAACCCATAAAATAAGGTCGGTTGTCTTTAAGCAAGAGTTCATTTCCTTTCTGGTTTTGCTTTTAGGAAGCAGGTGCCTGAGGGAGTTTTGTTCTTAAAGCAAGGCTGTAAATTCGCCTCAGCTGGCTGTATAGGCTTCAGGTCCAATTTTTAAAAAAATATGTCTGGTCAAAATATTGAAAGAACTATGCTATTAGCCTTCACTTAGGCCACGTCCCACACATGAACACATAAAACGCATCTGATATGGGTTTCCCAGAGACAACATTGTCTCAATCATGTGTGAGGGGAAGAAGTTGGAGGGGTTGATTTTATGGTTGGGTGCTATAGAATGAATGACCAAGGGCATTTCATCAGCTCAGGGGCCCAGGGCCACAGACGGTAGAGGTGGGGGCTGAACACTTGGCATTACTCCCAACCCTGGAGTCCCATTTCTTGGCTCTCCATCATCCATAGGAAACCAATTCACAACTCTTAGAGAACTCGGTGAGCCTATCACTCTCCATGGCATGACCATGGAAAACATAAAGCAAAATAAGAAATAGTGTATACAAGTTCATAAAGTTGTCCTTTTCCCTAATACATTTAGAATTTATTACCTTATGATGTTTCAAGCCATCCTATTGCTTACTACTTTGTCCTAGATATCAAGTTAGTAGTTTTTCATTAACATATCCCTTTTACAAAGGATTTAAAGCATTTACATAAAATATATACCGTACAGTGTTGAAGCCAGCTTGTACCAGCGTGTGAGAGACAATTATTAAGCTTTCAAGAATTCTGTGAGCTAGTTGATAAATCCTTGGTAGTTGGAAATTGGTTATGGTGAGAATGTTTACTACTCCACAGAAATTGGCAAATGCAAAAAGTTTGAGTCTGCTTTTTCAAAGGGGCAGCTTACCAACACACCGCTGAGGGGCTATACCAACTCTATTTAGTGAGTACCCAGGAAGAAATTACCAAAAATAGAGGCAAAAGAACACAATACTCATCCAAATCAAAGCACATGACTTCCTATAGAAGCTGAGTTTCTCAAAGTGTGGTTCATAGGCCACCTACATCAGAATGAATCACTTGAGATGCTTATGAAAAATGAAGATTCCCGAGTCCCACACCAGCCGTGCAAAATGAGACCCTTGGGAGTTAAGCCTAGGAGACTGAGTTTAATAGGTGAGCCCAGGGGATTCTTTAGCATTCTCATGTCAGAGGACCACTGACTTGGAGGTGCAGGGTTTGGCTCGAACATTGAACTGATCTTATTCTATAAAAAACAATACACAGATTTTTTTTCCCCAAGAGGATTGAATAACCCAGTCTAAAAATATAGTCATCTTTCTCATACATCCTCTCTGTAACAGCCTCCCTCACTGCACACTGTTTTGTACACACAGAGGAACCCTTGCCAGAGCTCATGCCTAAGGGAAGACGGATCACTTTCCCCAGAACCTCCCATGCATGAAAAAACATGGAAAAACTATAAGTTCATTAAGAAAATTTTGGGGAAAAAAAGTATAAAGAAGACTATTAAAATCATGCATAATTCCATCATAATTTCATTACTACTATAAATATTTGTGGAATCTTTTACTATGTGTATTATTTCTTTGAAAACTTGGTATTCATACAGAATATACAAGGTGTCTCAAAAGATGTACATGCATTTTGAATGATTATAAAGTCAGCGTTCATTAACATACATTCATTTTCAAAATTTAAAAGTATCTACAAAAGTGAATAATGTTTTTGTCAACACCTGTTTTCAAGCTGATGACCATTCTGGTCCAGGCACTGCTGATGACAGGAAGCAGTAGAATCACAAGCAGCAATAATCATTTTGTTGGGCATTTGCATACCCTCCGTTCATTGACTGTTGTGGGTTTTGTACTGTAAACTTTATCTTTTATGTATCCCCATAAAAAAAGCCTAGTGGCACTTTAGGATAAATTTTCGTTGTTCACCCATTATTTCAAATCAGTTAAACCTGAAAAGGAGTAAAATTTAAGTGAATTATTGGCTGTTAAAGTATGTACACATTTTTGCAGATGCCCTATATAATATCTTACCTTTTTTCATAGCATTATATTATGAGCATTTTCATTGATGTTTTGAAAAATTTACTTATTTATTTTTTTAATCCTCACCAAGGATATTTTCCCATTGATTTGTAGAGAGAGTAGAAGGGAGGGAGAGAAACATCGCTGTGAGAGAGACACATTGATTGTTTGCCTCCTGCATACACCCCACCAAGGTATGGGCCCTTGACTGGGATCAAACCTGGGATGCTCTATCCACTTAGCAAAACCAACTAGGGCAAAAATATGTAATTTTGATGACTATCCAATATTCTGTGAGATCAATATACCATAATTTATCTTCTATTGTCAAACATGTAGAGTTTCCAGTTTTCACTGTCCCAAATAGTAATTCCTTGATGAGCACCGGGCACAAAAATTTTTATAGATTTCCTTTTCAAATCATAGAATTGCTGTTTGGAGGCTCAATTTCCCTGTAACTGTTTAGTTTAAGCGTTAATCTAAATTTAATTCTAAATTTTAGGATTATAGCACACCTCTCCATTTCTCCCATTATTTTATTATGATTTCCATATCTCACTATTATCTACATATCTAAATTATGATATGAAACTATTTGGTACTATATTACTATATATGAAGAATTTACTCATAACTATAGCTATGAAACAGTCAAAAAAGCCATAACAGGTGGATTGAGTTACTATATTAGATTGGAAGAATGCAGAGTCCAGAATAGTGTTTCTCAGTGGGGGTTGGGGGGACGGGGAAAGTAATTTTGCTCCCCAAGGAACATTTGTCTGTATCTAGAGACATTTAATTGTCACAGTTTTGAGGGGACAGGAGGCAAGGAAGGAGTTGCTACTTCCATGTCCTGGGTAGGGGTCAGGGATGGGTCTAAGCATCCTACAGTGTACAAGACTTGTCCTACACAGACTGTCAGTGTGGAGGTTGAAAACCCCTGTTCTAATCTCTGGATTTCACAAAGAGAAGGTACCTTCCTGGACATTAGCATTGATTGTCTCATGATGTCCTGTGGCTAACACAGAGAAATATACACCAGATGACATAACCCTAGAGGGATTATGAGCTATTTGAGAAGCTGTACCCAAGACTGCTAGTGATTCCATCCATATAAGCTTGCAAGAAAAAAAGTTTGTCTCAAATTTTATTTTTAACGCTGGCCTGCTGAGCACTGGCATCAGCGATGGTGCCTGTGGGTCATATTTGAATGCCAAGAAGCTGCAGGGTTTGATAATGTGTCGGATGACAGAATCATCTGGAACAATGGATTGAATCAAACACAAAGAAACTTAATAGGAATAAATATAAAGTCTAGCTTTTAGGTCCAAAACTGAACGGCACAAACACAAGATGTGGAAGGTTTGACTTAATACCAAATATATGAAAAATTTGCCTGGTGGTTTTCTTTGAGGGAAAGTTTAGCATGAGTCAATATGAGGATGTGCCTGCCAAAAAAGTTAATCCAGTCCTAGGCTACATGACTGCAAGTCCGTAAACAAAACGAAGGAAGAAGCAATAATTCCAGTTTTAAGCAGCTGAGATAATACCTGGAGCCTCCTGTGCTCTCTCACACACGAAGAATGGCAGCGCCAAGTCCAAGTTGTTTGAAAATGTTGAAGGACCGGTGAGTCATAGCCTGCAGAGTTAGGAGGTAGCTGATTTCACATGATTGAAGGACTTAACTATGGAAAAGGAATTGGGCATATTTCATTCCATCCATTCTATTCTCTGTCTCTCTGTCTCTGTTTTTATTCATCCACTCATTTGTTTTCTTGAAGATACTAGTAAGGAATTATTTTAAGAGAGATGGCCTTCCGCCTTCCACTTAATAGAAGGGGAAACATCCTGACAGTCACAGTCCTCATGACGCAGTAGTTTGTCGACACTGGAAATGTCTAATAAGGAACCGATTGAGAAACAATTAGTGTGTTAGGAAAGTATTGGACTAGGTCAGAGTTTCATAAGCTTCAGTCATTAATATATTGCCTTCATCGTCTTATTTATATTTATACACATGCAAATCAATAAAATATATAAGTGCAAAATCATGTAAGTTACTATAATTACATACATTAAGCCACATACCATCAAAAATCTTTTTGTGTATCATTGATGCTGCATTTGTTCTTAGATTATCTCAATGGTCTTCTCCTGATCTCAGGGTCTTAGAAACCCTATATAATAAAAGCCTAATATGCTAAGTGTCTGGTTGTCCAGTTGGCCATTCAACCAATCAAAGTGTAATATGCTAATGATATGCTAAGGCCGCTTGATTGCTCACTGTGATGTGCACTAACCATCAGGGTAGCAGACAGTCGACCAGTTGACCAGTCACTTTGATATGCACTGACCACCAGGGGGCAGATGCTCCCATTGGTAGGTTAGCTTGCTGCTGGGGTCCAGCTAATTGGGACTGAGTGAGATGGGCCGGACACACCCTGGAGCCCTCCCATGGTCCCTCTCTGGCTGGTCAACCTCCTGCATCCCTCCTGGGCCCCAATCGTGCACTGGTGGGGTCCCTTGGCTTGGCTTACACCCTCTCACAATCCAGGACCCCTCGGGGGATGTCTGAGAGCCAGTTTCGGCCCAACAGTGGAACAACCGGTTGCTATGACATGCACTGACCACTAGGGGGCAGATGCTTAATGCAGGAGCTGTTCCCTGATGGTCAGTGTGCTCCTACAGCAGGAGCACCGCTCAGCCAGAAGCCAGGCTCACCCAAGGGCTCCCAAACTTTGAGAGGGCGCAGGCCAGGCTGAAGGACCCCCTGAGTGCATGAATTTCATGCACTGGGCCTCTAGTATGTACATATCTAAGAATAGAAGCATTTACCTTGAACTTTCTAGAGTGGCCTCTCTTGAAATAGCCATGGCATTGGTTCATTGTAGTATGTACACTATTCTTTTTATTATTTTTATCACCTTTTGTCCCCTCTTTTACCTCCCCCTCATTCCTCTCCACTCCCGCAATCACCATACTGTTGTCCATGTCCATGAGTTCGCTCTCTTTTTTCTCAGAGAGAAAACGAAGGGAACAGGCCACAGCAGCCTGGACATGGACAGGCTGCTCAGTCTCCTCTCTAAATTCTCCCCCAAAGCTGTCTGCCTGCTCTCTATCTATGACTCTGTCTCTATTTTACTTGATAGTTTAGTTTGTTCATGAAATTCCACATGTGAATAAAATCATATGGTACTTGTCTTTCTCTGACTGGCTTATTATAGCATAATACTCTCCAGGTCCATCCATGCTGTCCCAAAGGGTAAAGTTTTCTTCCTTTTTACAGCAGAGTAGTATTTCATTGTGTAAATGTGCCACGGTTTTTTTAAAACAAATTTTTCTTTATTGATTAGATATTACATATGTGTCCTTATTCCCACTCATGCCTGGTTGATCTTCCCCTTACCCCCACCCTCCCCTACCTTCCCTCTGAGGTTTGACGGTCTAATCGATGCTTTCTTGTCTCTGGATCTGTTTTGTTCATCAGTTTATGTTGCTCATTATATTCCACAAATGAGTGAGATCATGTGATCTTTATCTTGTACCACAGCTTTTTTATCCACTTGTATATGCACTATTCTTATCTGAGTGTATAAGCTCAAATTTCCTGCTCAACATTGTGCACTAGGATTTTCTTTGTCTCCTATTTGATTTGTTGAGCTGGTCGTGTGTCCCCTCCTGAAACACGTCAAACAGCCCACTGCTGTGAAGCCCTGTTTTAAACAAACTCATATTTTTTCTAGTAAGATTAGAAATATTAAAACATCAGTTCTAAATTTCTACATGCATTGCTAGGAGAATGAATTCAATATTATATTCAAAGATGATTTCTTATAGAAACTTTTATCAGGCTAAATTAAATTAGCATTTTTCAAACATTCAGATTATGTAAATTCGTACAGTGAACAGAAAGCAAGAGATTGTCTTAGCCAGTCGGTGAACATATCTTTTTGTTTTATTCCATGACTTGAACTTAAATTGATAACCTTCTACAAAGTGGGAAATTAACCAAAGTCTTAAACGTATAAAATACCTAACTCCATGCATGTTGTATTTGTATTGGTAATGCCTTGTCAGAAGTCAGGTGGAGATTAGGTTAAAAAAAAAAAGTATATGTTTCCTCATTTATCTAGGATTATGGTACTGAGGGAGGAAAAAAATCTCCATTGACATCAAAGGCTGTCTTCCATTGAAGTCCCATATCACCGAAATAACATTTCATTAAATGAAACGTCTTACTAATATGGAGTGGGAGAAGGAGTTTCATAACAGGAGTTTGCACTTCAAGATTTTCTATTATTCTTATATACCATTATCAGAGTTTATTTTGCAAGGGAGCTCATTCAGTGTGTTAATGAGACGTTTTCGTAGATCTTACCAGACTCTTAGAAGGATAAATGAGGAGGTGAAAGAGGTGACTTGTCCCATCCAGGATTGAGAAGCAGGAAAACATATGGCTCTTGTTTTCAACCAGTGGCCTGAACGGAATGCCTAAGTGAGAGTGAAGCTAAGATTAGGGAAGTTCGTCTGTTTCAGTGTCTGCATTCAAGGTTCTAAGTTTTCTTTCCTGGTAGGAAGCCTTCCAAGAACGCACAGTCCTCTCCTTTGCCTTATCAGCCAGGCTGCTGTGGCCTGTTCCCTTCGTTTAAATCAATACATGTGTTTTTGATATTTGGCAAACCGAAATTTAATTATGCAGCTGCAAGTTCCCCCCATAAACGAAATGCATCTTAGAGAAATAAAAACATTCAGAAACCATTTATAGTTTGAGAATACAAGTGAGTGAAAATCTATTCCCAGCCTCTCAGCATTTTATTTAATTTTGGGAGATTTTTATGTTACTGGAAATTGAAATGAGAACCAGAATAAGGCTAGAGTTTATCCAACATTTGTTCATGCTGCAAAATGAAGATGCTTAGAAAGGAAATGAAAGTATTATATTTGAAATTAACATTTTACTTGTAACCTCCATAAGTATTACCCTCCTAAATACATACAGCAACAAATGAATTGATAGGATTTTTTTCATTATTGTATCCAAAAAAGAGTGCCTACTTTATTAAAGATACCAGAAGGCTGGTTTCTTTTAATATGCCAAGAGACTCTCTATAATTAATTATTTACTGAACTTAAACGTTGGCATTATTTAAACTGTTGAAAACACCCATGATTTGGCATGATCACACTCCCATGATTAATTCA
The DNA here is from genome assembly GCF_000327345.1 of Myotis davidii. Taxonomy (NCBI): domain Eukaryota; kingdom Metazoa; phylum Chordata; class Mammalia; order Chiroptera; family Vespertilionidae; genus Myotis; species Myotis davidii. The sequence goes on from NW_006287548.1 coordinate 1,919,065, forward strand.
GCATGGCTTTGCTCCTCCCTGAATATCCCTGTCTTTTGCAGTAGAATTTGCTAGGTCCTGTGGTGTGGGCAAAATAAAACGTTGGAATGCTTCCCAGTTTTAATAGTCCTAATTTATTATTACCACTGAACCCTGATCAGATCATGGACTGGATTAGATCCCAGTTTTTCAAAATGCCCCAATTTATGGCTCCCTTAGAGTCCTGATAAAAATGTGTATTTGAATAAGGCTTTGGGTGGCTAACCGAGATCCAGTTAATTACTTGTAGATTCTTATTAGATCATCACTGCACGGAAGTTATGAAACATATTACTAGACGATGCTTCTCAGGACAAGGTCATGGTCTCATTTTATGCTGACAGAAAGAAGCTATCAGATTTCTGTTCTTCATAGTACTAACCATCTCAGTGAATGGAAAGAGATTTGCCGTATCCCAGTAATTACTATTGATGCTTGGGTTGCAGTAAGGATGCCTCCTTTCCTAGAATAAGAATTGAAGAGAGAGCGGGGGAGCAGGGGAGCGGGGGAGAACACTCAAAGACACAGGGCATAGTGGCTACTACACCCCACCACCCCGTATTCAGAAGCCATCTTTCAAGATTTACTTCTAATTTAGAAGGCAGAGGGGGATGCTGGTGGTTTTAATATCCATACATTTACTTGATCATTGTATCTTCTCACCTCTTCTCAGAAATGCTTGTGGTCACCAAAAAATTTGGCACATTACTGTATTCCTATAGACAAGAGCTGGGATCACCTACATCCTACTGTCGCGCCAGCATTTTTTATGAGCCAAAATCCTTTTATGGAGCTTGAATCAATGTTAGAAATGCTGTATTAGCAACTCCTTGTCAGCCGAGCTGGATTAATACATAAAATGAATCACTTGACTGGCAGGCTTTCCAATAGTCGTTCAGACAAACTTCTAAGATTAAAGTACACCAGCTCTTTTAAAAAGTGTTTTAAGAGGATACTCTTAAATTCAAATACCCTGGAGTGACATATTATATTGTTGTATTCAATTATAGTGCAATTGAAATACATTCTAAAAAGAAATTATACTAATCTAGCTAGAGTGATTCCATGGAAATGTATAGAATACCTGATATGATTTTTTTAAAAAGTCAGACCCAGTTGGTGTGGCTCAGTGGTTGAGCATGGACCCATGAAGCAGGAGGTCATGGTTCAATTCCAGTTAGGGCATGTGCCCAGGTTGTGAGGCAGCCAATCAATTATTCTCTCTCATCATTGATGTTTCTAGCTCTCTCCTTCCTTCTTCTCTAAAATCAATAAAAACATATTTTTAAAAATTAACGTATGGGCTTGCCCAAAAATTTTTTTTGTAAAGTTCTATTTATCTGTATTTTGCTTTTAATATACACACAAAAATATATTCCACATAATTAATTAACTTTGGTTTGCACTGAACTTTATGCAAATCAGAGGTCTAGATAGATTTAGTTTGATGAAGGTTACCTACAGCAGTGGCAGAATCTGAAAATAGCATTTTCCATGAAAGCTTTGGGTCATTGTAACTTGTAGAAGGCCATTTGGTGACTAGAATTTAGGAATAAGAGTCCAACACTTACTTTATCGATTGTTTCCATGCCTTTGGATAAACCACTTTTGAGGATGTATTCTTCAAGACCCTCTTGTTATTACCATGAAATAAAATGGTAGTAATAATACTGTAAGACCTCAGTTTTATACATTTTATTTGGGTAAAATGTTTTTTAATTGCTAAGTTCCTTGGAAGGGAAAAAAAGGAAAAAAATAAAAGTTAAGTGAATCCAGTATATTTACTGTGAACTAGCTCAGGCTGGGCAGTGTACAAATAAACTTAATTTGTTGAAAGTGGCTCTGACAGATGTGGGCAAATCAAACTTTTTAAGTCAAATGGCATTTTCTAGGACTTCTCAAGTATTTCGCCTTCGTTTCTTGTTGACCATATGTTACGTTGCATCCTGCTTTGGACAGCTCCCATGACAACGCACCCACTATGGAGGCCAAGATTATTGTTCACACAGGTTGGCAAGTTCTGCAGGTTCAAAGGACACTCGACCTATTGTCTTCCGGAGTCTGCTTTTTCCCTTTCCCATTCTTTATATAGAAATCCTAACCTAGACCTGTGATTTCAAACACTAAGTTTTGAATATGCTTTTTTCAAAATTTCCTGGGCACCTTTCCACTGGGAGTGATTTTTCCCTCCGAGGGACCATTCAACAAGGTCTGAAGACATTTTTAGTTATCCCACCGGAAGGAAGGTGCCTCTGGAATCTAGTAGGTAGAAAACGAGCATGTTTCTCACCACCCTACAATGCATAGGACAGCATCTCTATAAGAAAGAATTATCCGGCTCTACATATCAGTTGTGCCAAGGTGAAGAAACCCTGTTTTAAAGAAGTAGATAATTGTATAACATGGATATAGATGTACAGATATAGACAGACATGTGCTGTAGATATGTAGAATCTCTATGGTTGGACCTAAGGATGTGCATTTAAAAGCCTTTTCCCAGATGATTGTTGTTTATAACTGTGATTGGGATCAACTGCCAAGGGGGTGACCTGGGGAGGCATGTGGCCAGGTGGGAAGGTTACAAGGCCTGGGAGAGGGTCAGAGCTAGGTTAAAGACCTGCCTCAGCATGAGTACACAGTCAGGCCACTCAACTGTTTAAAAGCCGCTCTGTTCTGATCTGTTAAATGAGAAGTCTGTCTTTTAGACGGTTGGGAAAAGCCGTATTTCTGAAGCAAGCACCTGGCTCACTCTAGGTGCTCAGTGCTTTTTTCTGACCAGCTCTGGGGATTAAAGACCCCAGATAATCCCTTCAGTAGCCTTCGGGAGCCCAGAAGGCTCTGAGACACACCATCTGTGAAAATTGCTGAATTGGATATTGTCGTGAGGAAGAAGGCCAACTTGAATGCAGGCTTTGCCCAGCTGGGAGTCGTGCCAGGTAATTCCATTCAAGAAGCTTCTCCTCGTTTCTTATTGATCACCTGTTGGAAGTTGAGCCGCAGAGTGATCTTGGCAGGAGATGGCAGCACAGCAGCGAGGGAGAGCTGACTGCAGCCGGTGCTGGGCTGCCCTGGGAACAGCTCCGGGAGGAGGGGCGCCAGTGGCATGGGTGACTGCCTGCCAGCCTTTCCAAGTCCACAGGGCATGTGGCTGCAGAAAGCACTTGTAACCACAGTCATTAAATCCACAAAATCCTCACTTTGCATTTTCATTGTATTTGTTACACTGGTTGGGAGGGTGATTCTGGCCTGCTAATGTTTCAGACCCAGTCTTCGGTGGAAATGGAACAAACGTGTCCATGTTCTCCCCGTTCACTCTCTCCCACCCACCTGTCCTTGCTCCAGAGGTTAATTATTGAATGACTTTATAGTGCATCTGAATTGACTTTGGATTGATGTCCAAAGGACCCCTAACCCTTTCCCAGGCTCGGACTCCTGCCTCTTTCTGCTTTGCACCCTTTGTTTGACTTTAGTATAGAAAGTGTAAAGAGGTTGAAGTGGGTTGGGCTGTGGCATCAAAGTCTGCTTTTCTAAGAGGTCACTTAAAGAACCTTTTTATTTCAACAACAGGAGTAACAGTTGGTTGTTTAGGTAGAAGCTGTAAGTATTCGTGTTCTTAGGAGGATCTTAGGTAAATTATCATTTGTGGAATAGTGATTTTGTGAAGTGAAATTGCTAAATACAACAGGTTGGCGAAGAGCGAATTAGGAAATAATAGCCTTGATCAACCGTTCCTCTCTTCAAAACTATTCATGGCTTTCTGTTGTCTACTGTATGTGGTTCACACTCCTGGGCCTAATACCTGACAGTAGCCAAGCTTTCAAATTATAAGTTTTACTTCTGGCCAAGATGACCTGTATACTCTAGCCATTCTGGAATGTTCATTTTTTTGAGATGACCATACCCCTTTCCAATCTCTGTACTTTCCTTAAGACCATTTTCCTTACCTGGAAACCCTCCTTCTGCCTCAATTGGTCCAAATCAATGGAAATTCAGTAAACTCGCTTCTTCCATCGTATCTTCCCAAACCACCCAAGTCAAAAGAAAATTCTTCCACTGAATAACCTGGGTCAAGTTACTTAATGTTTCTATCCTTTGTTTAACCGCAAAGTGGGTTTATAGTCATTGTAGCATCATGATATTGTTGTGAGGACTGAGATACTGAAGTGAAGCATTCAGAAGGGTGCCAGGCATAGAGATGTTCAATAAATGGTAAACGTACCATTTTTCTTAGAGCATTTATTCGAAAGAGAATGAAAATTAAAATCAAGTAGTGTTGCAGCCCAAACCCAACTCTTCTCTGCATGGGCTGTGCATTCGTGCATATTTTGAAACCTTTGGAGCCTCAGCCAGTTCGTCTGGAAATTATTTTTCAAAGGGGAGAAATAATATCTAGCTGTCAGAGTTCCTGTGAAGTTTATATAAGATGAAATAATTGAAGCATCTAGAGCAGGTCTTGGCATATGGTAGATACAGGTTGTTATTATTGTTCTTATTTTGCTTCATTGAATTGTAGATGTTTATGATTTCAAACGTGCCTTCTCTCCCTCTCTTGTAATTTCCTTGAGGCAAAGACTCCATTATAATCATTTTTCTATTTCTCTCAGCATCTAATACATTGTTTCACAGAGTAGGCACTCAATAAGCAGTTGTTGAGTGATGGATGGATGGATGGGTGGATGGATGGATGGATGGGCGGATGGATGAATGAATATGAAACTGTACTAATTTTAATTTTACATTTCAAGTTAATATTTGCTAGAATGGAACCAAGGGGCAGAATAAGCAGAATCAATGGTTGACAAAGCTATAGAGCTTAGAAGAAGACTGTCCCTTGGGCTATGAAATGGCGTCAAGAAGCATGAGGTCATTTGCAACCAGCAGTAGAACTGTGGACATGGATCAGCGAAGCGTAGTGGCCAGCCCATCAGGACCATCAGCACTTGTTTTCCTCTCACTGAGCCAGATCCTACCGGACAAGACCTTAAAGTGGATGAAACTTATCCACTTCACCCACAAATGGAAATGCCGTGGCCTAGAGAGTTGTTTGTTTGTTTTTTAATTGGGCTTTTGCCCTCATCCTTTTCCATTGGCTTAAATTTAACCAGTTGAAATTATTTTTAAGTACCATTCATTCCAACCTCTGAAAAGGAAAGATTTGCCTTTCTAGAGAAAACTGAACTTGAGTGTATAGATGATACACACTGTCCTTGGCTTATTCTCCATCAAAGAAGGTTATTTTTGTACTGCGTGCTGTGCCTATTCCATCAGAATTCATGGTGCAGATAACGTTTCAGGGAGCAAGCATAAAAAACTGTAATGGAAAGGGAGTATCAGGAAAAATGGCAGCAGCCATTGGTGATGTACAGGATGCCATAGAGATGCTCTCTTAGGGAGGCACTATGACTAAAATCCAAGTGCGTAATTAGGAGTCCACATTACCATTAAATTACAGTTTGTATCTTATAATTTCTTATTTTATATTCTCCTGCAATTTCGCGCCTTTTCTTCTTGTCTAGATCCTAATTCTCTTGAGGCACAGATTGCAACTACTACTTGTTTCATTCCCTTACCTCTCGGTAGAGAGAAGATATTTAGTAAACTCCTGGTTGACCTGAAAGTATAAAATAATATCAGATTTAAAGAAGTTACTTATAAAATTTTAAAAAATAAGAAACTCCTAAGAATCAGAAGAAAAATAATGAATAACCATGTATTAAAATAGACTGCCTAAACTAACAGCTGGTAGAGGGGAGGAGGGTTAGGGGGCTTGGTGAAAAGGTGAAGGGATTAAGCAATAAAAATAAAATAAATTTATGGACACAGACGCCAGTATAGCGATTACCAAAGGGAAAGAAAGGGAGGTGTGGGAGGTAGAAGAGGTAAAGGACGGATAAATGGTGATGGAAGGAGACTTGACTGGAGTGATGAGCACACATACAATTACAGATGATGTGTTGTAGAATTTTACACCTGAAACCTATATAATTTTATTAACCAATGCTACCCCAATAAACTCAAGGAATAAAAAAGATTGCCTAAATTTCTTGTCTAGTTTTGAAAGTATAGTGTTCTGCTTAAAAATTAGCCTGATTATAATAGTAAGCACCAGTTAGAAAAAATTAAAAAAAAACAAAAGACTAGATAAGAAGTTGCTTAGATAAATCCTTTTTAAAAAATAGCAGACTCTATTAATGACAGTATCAACAGCTAATTAAAAATTCTATTAGTGAAGATATAAAAGATGGCACATTTTCAATTCAAATTGACACTGAGGACATAGAGATAATTGATATTTGTTCAATAATCCTAAAATGTTTCACAGTCTCTAATAGACACTATGATAGCCAGAGAAACTTTCAAGTGCTAAAAATATATATATCCCAGCCACTTAGAAATATTTTCAGATCAAATAATGTGTCTTTGCAAAAAAGAATGTTTTAGCTGAGTGAGCATCAATCCACTTTAGTGGGTTGACTTTGTTTAAGAAAAAAATCACTGAATCAAAGAAATATATTGTGTAATTCATATGTTTTTAATCTGCTTATAGTAGATGTAAGAAGAAAGTCAAGAGAGGATAATTACTACTTGAACTTTTAAATCTCAGAGCTGCCTTTTGTAACGGTCACATAAATGAATGCATATTGAAAAAAATTATGCAATGACCATTAAATATTCCACTTTGGAGAAACAAGATCATAGCTTTAATAAAATGCTTTTGTCTTATAATTGGCTGCTTTGATATTCAATTAAATATGTTGTGATATTTTTTTACACAGCAGATTAAAAACTTGGTATAGTAATTTTTCTAGTTAACAATCAGTTCTATCCTCAATGGTTGTAGCTTTGCCTTTGTCAATTTCAAAAGGATGGACAGGTAAGACCTAACAAAGGCTTTAAATGAAACTAGAACATTTTACAAAATGTTAAGAAATGGCCAGTCAGTCCTTGAGAAAGCTAATTCTTTGCACCAGCACACAAAAATGCAATGCCAAGAAAACTGGCGTTATGCTAAAATATTCCCTGCCTCAAATATGTATATGACTTAAGATAAAAATGGATGCCTAATGTCATTGACCAATTCATATCTTCAAATGATAAATATTTAGAGGAAATAAATATACTCTACTGGAGCTAGTCATGCAACCCACATTGATCAATCCGAAATAACCTCCTGCAGATATCAATTACCATGGTTCACACGACTGAGGTTTACACAAGCTTGGCTCTGCCTAAATTCAAGTAATTTTTTAAAAAGTGGCCCAGTATTACAATATGGGGTGTGAACCAAAATGGAAATTCAACTTGTCAAAAATATACTTTTAGATTTTGCTTCTAAGCAGGAGAGGAGGAACACAGTATGTTGAAAGCATGCCAATTAAGAAGGGGAAATTGAGGAATATCTCCAAATGCCACAAATTAGAAATCAAATGTATAGTATGTTTTCACAACTTTCCTTGGAGCATTTGAAAACATTTGAAACTATATAGACATGCTTATGCTTCTATTTACACACTCATTTTTATATTTCCTCATAATCAGATGACATAGGAAAGGAATTTTTTCATCTAACAAAATCTGAGAAGCTGTTTCAGACATAGACTAGCTGAGGAGTGCTTAAGTTTTATTTTATTACATTGTGGCTTTAGAGGATATCTTTCTGATATTAAGAGACCTTAGCTGTTGGAAAGTTTCACTGTCTGTGGGAATATCTGTAATGTTGTAACCCCTGCAAGTGGCTGTGTGTGTGTGTGTGTCTGTGTCTGGCTGGCTTTCTTTGTGAGATTGGTGGTTACATAGATAGATATTATGCATATAGTTTTAAAAGTGCTTGGAACTGTACTTCCTAGCCCCCACTCAAGCATTTAATAAGCAGTCCTTGACTGGTTGGAAAAATAGACGTTTTCAGTGTTGTTGTTTTAAAATATTTTTTTATTGATTTTTAGAGAGAGAGGAAGGGAAATGGATGGATGAAAGAGAAATATCATGGACGGTTGCCCCCTGCACGTCCCCTACTGGGGATCAAGCCTGCAACCAGGGCATGTGCCCTGACTAGGAACGAACCGCAACCTCTTGGTTCCTAGGTCGAAGCTCAATCACTGAGCCACACCAGCCAGGCAGAAGTTTTCAAAATCAATTATTGTATAACATCCGTTTACATACTATAGAAAAGGATATCCATGAGGAGCATTGGTTACTTGAAAAGGAGAGAAATGACAGAGTGCGGGGAGTGGACAACAGGTGGGAAGCCAGCACCCCCTCTTGCACCCCACCTCCCTGAAATGCCCCTGAAGGCCTGCACCTGCACGTGAGCAAAAGTAGACTTTTGTTCTCGGAAAACAGCTGGTTGGCTCAGATAATTAAGGTAATATGCTAATAGGGCTGATGCTATATAAACTATACCCCTTTATTGAAAATTGATACATTCAAAAATCAGTTCATTCCCACTGTGGTCCAAGTACTGTAACAGATGCTAAGGACTCGGATTAGTGTGTGTGTGTTTTTTAAAGCAGGAAAAGGAGGTCTTTGTCATCAAGCAATTTGTAGTTCTTATAAGTAATCCAAACGGTACCTCCAACCCCAGGTGAACATCTAACATGTGTTCTCTCAAACAGAGGCCTCCAAGCTGAGGGAACAAATGGACCCTATTTTCAGGGAGGGCATTGGAGCATGTCACCTGTATGTACAAAGGTGGCACGTCTCACCCCACATGTAGCCTATTGAGTGCATCTCTTCCTTGTAACCCTCCAACCTGAACCCCACGTGCTGGAGCCATCCTTGGAGGATCCACTCAGCCACCCTGACCTTTCGCTGAAGTGCAGAAATGTGTCTGGCTGCTCTGCGTGTGACAGCCCCAGGTGCCATCCACACAGGAAGTACGCTGGAGGCTTAAGATGTGCATTTTAAGATCTAACAAGCATGCTACTAACAGGCAATACTTATTTGGATAAACTATTGCTAATCTTTACCATCTTGTATTCACACTTCTTTTCTTTACTCTTTTTCACATTTCTCATATGATAGGTCACCTTTAGTTGGTTACTTCATTTGAATAGTTTCTGATTTCAGTTCTAAAAGCACATGAGAAGGATTTGTGTTCTGATGGTTTTTTAATATTTTTGATCATCTGTGGAACTAGTTATCTATTTTACATCCCGGAATCCTTTTCCTCAGGATGCACCATCTTGCCTTCGAATCTGAAGTTAAATTATACTTATACGAAATTTTCCCACTTAGAGGATTCGAGTAGATACTTTCTGCTATAATTCACTTTTGACTTTTTAATTACTTTTGGCCTGAACTCTTCAATAATTCAGCAAGCATTAATTGAGAAGCTAGGCATTTAGGGGAAATAGCAAGATGAGTAAAATACTACCTCATCCCTCAACAAGTTCATGATTAAGAGAGAGGAGAGAAAACAATACACAACTAATTACAATGAAGTTAAACTGTGGTAAATACTGTAATAGGCTATAAAAGTGCTGTATGATCACAGAGAAGGCAGCCACGAATAAATAGTGTTCTAGGTGGGACAATAGGACAGACCTTCCTTATCATCCAGTATAATAGACACTTGCAATGAAATCATTAAAATCAATTAGAAAGTACAACTTAACTGGGCAACATATTGAAAGAGATTTTTAAATTCTTAAACACATCAATAATATATGATATTTTTGCTGCTGACTAGAGAGGAATTTAAGTCTCAGGAAGATTTTTCATTTGAAATCTAAGGGGTTTTCCAAGCAATCAGGGTGCTTTTAATTATAATTTCTTTCTCCAAAGCTGACAGAGGAGACAGTTGAAAAGTTTAGGGCGAAACTTTCTGGGAAAATAGCAGTTAGTTGAGTCAGGCAGATAACATCAGTTTCCAGTAGTGTGTGAAAGTTTTGCCAAAGTAGTTCTGTTGATAGGGGGTTTACACACTATCTATTTGTATATAGGTCTACTAGTATTTGCGATATAGATATAGATATATGTTTTTTAAAGATGGAGCAAATTGAACTTTTGTTATAGTTTTGAAAAACTGAAAAAAAAATCAACTTGGGTAACAAAAGGCCATTTTTTCCTTTTGTCTCACATATTGGCAACAGATATGACAACCCAAGCTACCTGAACAAGCAAGTGCCATGTTTCTTACAATTCACTTACCCTTTAAACTTTTGCAAGTTAGTAATTATACCAAAACTTCATTAATCTGGACTTAACTAATCAGATCTATACTAATAAAAGCCTAGGTGGCTCTCGTGCCCTCATGTCATCACAAGATGGCTGGCAGGGGAGGGCAGTAGTGGGCGATCAGCTGGCAGGGGAGGGCAGCTGGGGGTGATCAGGCCAGCAGGGGAGCGGTTAGGGGCTGATCAGGCAGGCAGGCAGGAGAATGGTTAGGAGCCAGCAGTCCCGGATTGTGAGAGGGATGTCCAACTGCTGGTTTAGGCTCAATTCCAAACCTGCAGTCAGACATCCCCTGAGGGTGGGTCCCAGATTGGAGAAGGTGCAGGCTGGGCTGAGGGACACCCCCCTCCCCAGTACACGAATTTCATGCACTGGT
>NW_006287548.1:1930563-1949848 GCF_000327345.1 Myotis davidii
TAGTTTTTTCATAATTCTTTTGAACATTTCATTTAGGAGGGGAGGTGGAACAGAGAGAATAAACCATGCCCGCCAGTGCAGGCATAGTCTAGGCCTTCAGCAAATGAGGATGAAATGTATCAAGTAAACTTACAGCTAACATTTCATTACTCCATTGTGACTCTTCAGTATCTCAGGTGTTACAAGGATGAATATTGGAGCCGAGGAGGCTGGTCTTTAAGTGATGCATGTACTAAGTCTTCTAAAAGAAATTCTATTCAGTGAGTTGAGTTAGGACAAGTTCAAGGATTAGTATGTTTTAGAAAAATTTGCAGCCAACAGATTCAAGCCAGAAGCATTTGCTGTTTTGCTCTCAATCAAGCTGAAAATTTAATTAGCTGTAACATCCCCATCCCCTGTGCATTTCACCAATGCAGGTCATATAGCAATTATTAAAAGTAGCTGCTCTGTCTAAGGTTCCAAGTATAAAGGAAAAAGCTGGATGAACTGGGCAATGCTTTGCAGACACCCCTAGGGGTGTGTGCATGTGAAATTGCTACTTCCCCCTCAGCTATGTCAGAAATGGAGGCTTATTATTATTTATTTAAAAATATATATGTTTTTATTGATTTGAGGCAGGGGGGACATTGATCAGCTGCCTCTTGCATATCCCTTACTGGGGATTGAGCCCAAACCCTGGGCATGTGCCCTGCCTGGGAATTGAACCAGCAACTTCTTGGTGCATGGGACGATGCCCAACCAACTGAGCCACACTAGCCAGGGCAGGATTGTTATTATTCTTGCCAACAATCTCTGTCACTTATGTGCCAGAGAGTGAAAACTAGCTTCTAATTATATTAATAGCTTTAGCTGTATTAAGTCATTTAGCCTTCTCCCTGTGAGGTAGGTACTATTATATTTCTCATCTTACAGGTGACAGAGAGGTTCAATAATTTGCCCATGGTCTCAAAATTAGAATGAGACAGAACTCGGTTCCAAACCCAGGCTCTCTGGCCCCTTCTGCCACGCTGCTTCTCCATTTCTCAAACAGCAGAGTGCTGCATACCCTCTACTGTGGCTGGGCTACTGGAAAAAGGCCTTCTTCAGTGGAGCTGTAAGGTGCGGAAGCTGCCTCCTGTGCAGATCTGAAGGCACAAGTCTACATGCAAATCTCCCTCATTAAAACCATAATTAATTTATGGAAAGTGAATTGTTATTATTTCAGGGACGAATGCATGTTGGAATATGCTGATTATTTTAATGAACCAAGGGGCTCTTCTGGGATACTTCCACTGTATATTTGCAAGCAGGTCGCTGTAGATTTTCTAAGAGGGGGGATAAAAAGACTGCTGCTTATTTGGAAGTTTTGCTTTATTGAAAATGCAAAAGAATACGTGCACTCTATAACGAATCTGGGGTGATGATAGGGCAGTATCTGTAGGAAGGCCCTGACATCAGCTCTTTGAAACCCACAGTTCTTCTTCAGGAGGGTCATTTCTTGTGTCACAGATTCAGCTGCAGGACCACATTGGGTAGATGTTGGGCCCACAATAAGGTCCCCAATATAATTGTTATGTTGACATTTAGAGCCATTCATTTAGGTTCCTTCTTCTATGTTCCACGGTAAACATATATTTTTATTTTTAATCTTTTAATGACTCACAGTACAAAAACATCCTGAATTTGGCTTACTTTATATCTTTATCTGCTACAGAGTGTGAGCTTGGTTTCATTACTTATATTTCTACATTGCAAGAAAGACTCACATGACACACCACCCTAGGCTCTGGAAGAAAATAGGTCAGGCCTAAATGCTTTTACTTATCAATTCCATTTCTTTATAATCTGTATTAGTTTTCTATTGCTGCTTAACAAATTATCACAAACTTTGTGGCTTGAACAACACAGATTGCGTATCTTACAGTTCTCAAGCCACTATTCAGAAATCAATTTCATTGCAATCAAGACTAGTTGGAGGCTGGCTGATTCCTTCAGCAAACTCTAGGGAAGAATCCTTGTCCTTGCCTTTATTTGGCTGCCTCAACTCCAGCTCACGGCCTCTTCCTCTGTCTTCAAAGTACATCTCTCCCACTGTGTTTCCAGCCTCACATGGTCTTCTCTCTCAGGCTCTGCTTCCATCATATTTGTCAGTGCCAAGCACTGTGCTAGATATTGGAGCCATATCCATAGTCAGGGAACAGGTCTGTACTCCTGCGAAGCTTACATTCCTGTAAACAGATCCATGGGAGAGATCAAGCCGTGGAGTGACGGAACTATAAGGAGAAGAAAATAGGATGAGATGACAGGGAGAAGGGACTGGGAAGGGTAACTGACATCACAGTGATGTGCCAGCCACAGGAAGCCCTGGAGGCAGAGGGTTGCAGACAGAAAGTGCCGCAAGTGCTAATCAAGCCCAAGGCACTGAAGCCACGTGATGGAAGTTTGATAACTAAGACCCAGTGGCATAAGCCAAAGTCATGGAGGGCTTGTGTCTGAGGACATTGCCTCATGGGTCAGATGTTATCTAAATGTAAAAGACATGGAAGTTTTTAAAATAGAGTAGCAGTTAAACTTTCATTCTTTAGGTGATCATCCAGACTGCTGCCTAAAGAGTGGATTCTCCCTGTAGGGAGATATCTAGCCACACCCTTCCTCCACTTAAAAAAAAAAAAAAGTATGCTTCTTTATTGCTAATAGATGGAACCTGAATATCTAAATCTCAGGTAGTAATGAAGGGAATTAAGGGTGTTTTCCCCACATCTTAAAACTCAGACCAGTACTATACCCTGCTAACCACATAAAAAACGTCTGTCTCTCCCTTATTCCCAACACTTCACAGTCACGTTGGGAATTTATGGTTCCAATAAGAGGCAAACCAAACCTCATTTCAAGTGTTAAGAGATTTCCTATATTAACTCTAAACATAACCTGGAGCAAAGAGCCACCAGGTGGACCAAGGAATAAGGAGCCAGTCAAATACTGGAATGCTGTGGTCAGAACTGAGAATGACAACTCAAAAGAGTATGTCTGACATAATGTCTGTTGGTCATTGTGGAGGGACAAATGAGGATGAATCGACATTGGAATCCCTTGTGTGAAAACCCATAGGCCCTCGTGTCAAATAAAAATTCTCACTGCCATTCTCAAGACCATGTGCATGTAGCATATGTTCCTCAAATAGCCTCCCTCAAGCTACACGCAGGTGGAAACCAGTGGTTGTGGTTGAACGTTGCTCCTTGTCATCCATTGGAGCAAGAATGGGGTGATTCCTCCTAGTTGTCTGCTTACTTAATTGTCCAACAGCTCATTGGCTGAGTCACTGTAGACACAGTGGGCACCTCCTGGATTAGCTTGTTGGACCTCCTGCTGGATGCATGGTGGGGATCATCTGAGGTGGTGGTTGGCTTTTCCTCATGTCCTATTCTTAGCATGTACATGGAGGAGGCCAGGGGTCCTCCTGGCGCCAGTTGATCTTAGATCTGAACCCCTCTTAAGGCGGCCTTGTCACTCCCCTTTTGGAATTAGGAGGGGACTTAGTTTGCAGATGTGATGGGCAAGTCTGTGGTTCTTCCACCTGTCACTCCAATATCCCCTATCCTTGTAATGTAGCCCCGCACAGTTCTGAGTACATAATAAACACTCAGTAAATGTTGTAACCTAAGAAACCAAATTGATTGACAGGGTCAGTTTTTTTGGCATGTGTCTAAACTTTTTAGAATAACCTATATCCGTGGTCGGCAAACTGCAGCTCGCGAGCCACATGCGGCTCTTTGGCCCTTTGAGTGTGGCTCTTCCTAAGCCTTAGGAGTACCCTAATTAAGTTAATAGAACCTAAGAAACCAAATTGATTGACAAGGTCAGTTTTTTTTGGCATGTGTCTAAACTTTTGAGAATAACCTATATCCGTGTTCGGCAAACTGCAGCTCGCGAGCCACATGCGGCTCTTTGGCACCTTGAGTGTGGCTCTTCCTAAGCCTTAGGAGTACCCTAATTAAGTTAATAACAATGTGCCAACCTATATAGTTTAAGTTTAAAAAATTTGGCTCTCAAAAGAAATTTCAGTCATTGTACTGTTGATATTTGGCTCTGTTGACTAATGAGTTTGCTGACCACTGATCTATATGGTTTCTCTAGGACAAAGTCACATCTTGAAAAAGCAAGAATAACAATCCTAACAAGCATTGCAGATAATACAGTGGTTCAGTACAATATTTTTGCTGTTTAAATAGTCTCTTATATAAATAGATTGGGGGGCTGGGGGGTGGGAGACTGCACTTTCTGCTTCTTTTAAAATGCTTGTACAGATGTACCACAGTTTTTAATTTACTCATCTGCTGATGGGCACTTAGGCTGTTTCCAAATCTTAGCTACTGTAAATTGTGCTGCTATGAACATAGAGGTGCATATATCCTTCCTGATTGGTGTTTCTGGTTTCTTGAGATATAGTTCTAGAAGCGGGATTGGGGGCGGGGGGTCAATTGGGGAAAAAGGAGACAAATATAAAACTTTAAACAATAAAAAAAATGCTTTATCGTGTAGGACGTGTGGCTTTTTGGAATAAGAGAATCCCTCACATTGGGCTGGATGGCGATGTTAGGTGTACAGTGTGTGTTTATCCTGTCTCAGATACTTTCATGGTTCCACACCTGGTTTGTCCAGGCCCTGTGGAGGTTGATAGTTCTTCTAGAACTCTTCCTAAAGCCAGAGTTCTTCCCAGGAAGACATCTGGCATTTACGGCTAAGAAAACAAAGGAAGTAGAGCTGCATTTGCTGTGTGGATGTCCACTTTCCCTGTGCATCAGCACATTTTTATGTGAAAAGCTTTTAGAGGCAAAGATCAAAGACACGTCCAGGGGAGCACTGGCAGGTGTGAAATTCCAGGTGACAAATGGAAGGAAAAGAAGAGTTTGAAGGGAAAGGAAAGGAAATGTAGCTAGTTTCCTTTTATTCTCTGGATTCTTCCTGTTTCCTCCCCAGGAAGTTTATGTAGACGTACAGTAACTCAAACAGTCAGCATTCGGGATTTATTCTCATTCTTTTCCATATGATGAAAACCAGTACCATGTCAACAGCCAGCCATTTGTTTTTGTAGATATCACCCCAGGCAGGTCCTAGGATTGAAAAGTGCTGTATTTCAGATCATTTTAATACAGAAAACTTACTTTCACCCTCTGCTTTCCACAGTGGATGCACAAAAATGGGGGGAATTATAGAAAATAAATAAGGCTATTTTTTGCTACATACAAATGTCACAACAATAAGCATAATGAACAAGAATAAAGCACATCAGTAACTTAGGAACTTTATTCAACCCGCAGAGCCGTCTTAAGGGCAGAGTCTCCTGGCTCTTTCTTCAGTATTAGGCCAGCAACCTGGACCTCATGTCTTCACTGGCTAATGAGACCCTTGGTAGGGGCACCGTCGAGGGTGGCTGTGAGGGAGCCATGCATTATCAGAGAAGATAGCGAGCACTCTGTCACTTGTTCCCCTCGCCCCCTCTTTGGGGCTAATTTTCCAGTGAAAATTAAAGGATGTTTACTAAGCACTTCTGAGAAATTTGTCCGCATTATGAGAAAACAAATTACAGGAACTCAGCACATTAGCAATGGAGGAAGTTTAATGGGTCTGGGAAAGGTATGAATTTAGGGAAAATGTAAATTGCAATACTAAGAGAGTCTTCACTGAATGGCAATTCTCTCCAAACGGTAGTATTTAGTAGCAATGGGGAACTACTAGACTCTTGCCCTTTGACATAGTAAGAAATATAGCTAATAGGTGAGGATTGCAAATGACCACCATGATTGTAGAATATGAAATGCACTCAATGTCAAATAGGTGAAAACCGTTTGATGTGGGAAATTCGGTAGGAGCTGGACCAGGTGGGATATGGAAATCTTTTCTTGGCCACCCCCCACCCCCCTACACAAAGAACTGGCGAGCCGCTCAGGGATCTCCAGGGTCAGAATGTCCCCAGACCACACCCGACCTCATAGGCTTCCCAGACTCGACTGCCTTAACCTGCTTCAATCAGCAGCATCATCACCCTTGCCCTATGCCATTTGGCAAACCATGGGCACATATGCACGTACAATATTCCCAGTCAAGCACACTATCCACAAGGCACAGCATTATTTGCTTATGCAAATCATGAAATGCTAGATGTGTGTCTGTGTGCAAAAAGAAAAGCATGAAGAAAAGGTCTACTTAAAAGATTCAATTAATGGCATTAAAGAGTTTGCGTGTCAGTACTGTAGAATGTAAGTTTTACTTTCCAGAAAATGTATTTATTACAGGGTAAGTGATAGATTATCCCATCAATGTAGTTCCCTTAACCACATCAGGTCTAGAGTAGGATAAGAAAAAATGCACAGGAAAAAAATATCATTTAGAAAATATTATAGATACCAAGGCAAGAATGAGTAAGTAGTGAAAAATATGAATGCACTTAAAATAGTCTTGTTGACAAATTGAAACATTGATCACAAATATTGCATGTGACTCGATAATAATAATAATAATAATAAACATAATAAAGCAGCCATAATTTTTCTTGACCAGGTATATTGCAGCTTAAAGTGGCTTTTCATAAGAAAAAGCTGAAGAAACTGGGTCTGGTTGCTGGAACAAAGGATAATTGTAGTGACCTAATTGCAGCTTCTATTATAAAAGCAGAAATGATAGCAGGACAAATTATCTCCACCGTCAAAAAAGGAAGCTGTATAGC
This sequence comes from Myotis davidii, assembly GCF_000327345.1. Taxonomy (NCBI): domain Eukaryota; kingdom Metazoa; phylum Chordata; class Mammalia; order Chiroptera; family Vespertilionidae; genus Myotis; species Myotis davidii. The sequence continues at coordinate 1,937,267 of NW_006287548.1, forward strand.
AGGTAGTTCGTAATGTCTTTTAATGATACTACCTCTTTTACCCCCTAGCTCTCCCCTGAAAAGCCTTTCTGACCCCAACTACTGTCACCACTGCAGGTAGCAAATCATCTCTTCTACTATCTATTCATCTGTGTCTCTGCTGTTTGGGCTCACAGAGTAGCAACAAAGAGGATTCCAGTGGCTACATTTTCGTAGCCCTGGTCAAGTCAATCCGAACTACACTTCTGACACCTTCTGAGTGAGACAAATCAATCAAAGAAATAGTATGCAAAACTAGCAACATTTTAGAAAGTTTTTGAGGATAAAGTATGAAATGCAAATCAATCATTTTAAGTGGACTTATAAAAGGCAAATGACAAACAGAAAAAAATATATGCAATTTATTTCACAGATAAAGTGCTAATATTGCTGCTACACAAAGGTCTTTGAAAAATCGAGGGGGGAAAATGACAATCTGATAGAAAAATCAGCAAAAGATAGGGATACCTCACAGAAGAGGAAATGAAAATGGCCCTTAAACATATGAAAAGATACTCAGCATCACATAATAAGAGACAGGCTAATTAAAACTTCACTGAAATATTACTTCTCACTTATGTTTATCAAACATCTCAAAGTTCGACAATATATTCTGTTGGTGAGACTGCAGAGAAATAGGCATCCTTCTGCATTGCAGGTGGTAATGCAAAATAGATCAGTTATGGAAGGAAATTTGTCATAATCTAGGCATATTATATGTGACTTCTCTTTGACCCAGCAATCCTACTTCTGTGAATTCATCTGAAAACCACACGGCAAAAATATGGACTGACTTTTGCATAAGATTTGTCATTACAGCATTATTTGTAATTGGAAATACCCAAATGTCCAAGAACTTGGGACTCATTGGAACAAAAGCTTGTTCACACAGTAGACGACTATGAAACTTCTTTTTTAAATGAGAAAGATCTCTTTTCACTAACATGCAGTTTTTTCTGGATACTGGTATATGGAAAGCAAAGTATAGGGGGGAAATATGGACCTACTTTTGGGGACCAATGTTCAACCCACTGCAGTACTCTTCTCCCAAAATTGCTGAACCTGAATGTAACTGAGCCTGTAGCTGCCTAATACAGTAGCCGCTGGTCCTATGTAGCTATTTAGATTTAAATTAATTAAGTTTTAAAATGTGTACCTTAGTCACACTGGCCACATGTCAAGTATGAGACAGGCCACATACAGATTTCCCTCATCACCTGTTGGGCAGTGCTGCTCTATAACTGCCTTTCATAAACAGGAAGTGTGTGTGTGGGGGGGGGGGCGGAATGGAGAAATAAATTAAATCACATCATGAAGAAGCATGTGGGACCACTTATAGGAAAATGCCTGATCTCTACAACAATTCAATGGCATGGAAAATTAAAAAAAAAAAAAAACGAAAAGGAAAAAGAGTATGGTTCTGTATAGGAAATGAGGCTGAAAAGACATAAGCAAATTTAATGTGTGATTAGCTTTTGAAGCCAAATCCAAATAAATCCACTGGAAAGAGACGTTTTTAGGCACCTGGGGACATTTGTTTATAAACTAGGTATTAGCTGACATTAAAAACATTGTTCTTTTTTTATATAATATATTTTTACGGATTTCAGAGAGGAAAGAAGAGGGAGGGAGAGAGAGATGGAAACATCAGTGATGAGAGAGAATCATTGATCATCGGCTGCCTCCTGCACACCCCCTACTGGGGATCGAGCCCACAACCCTGGCATGTGCCCTTGACCTGAATCAAACCCAGGATCCTTCAGTCCACAGGCTGAAGCTCTGTCCACTGAGCCAAACCAGCTAGGGCCATTGTTCATTTTTAAGTGAGATGATGGCATTGTTGTCATATAATAAAGTGTGGCTGCCGAAACTGGTTTCGCTCAGTGGATAGAGCGTCGGCCTGCGGACTGCGGGGGCCCGGGTTTGATTCCGGTCAAGGGCATGTACCTGGGTTGCGGGCACATCCCCAGTAGGAGATGTGCAGGAGGCAGCTGATCAATGTTTCTCTCTCATCGATGTTTCTAACTATCTCTCTCCCTTCCTCTCTGTAAAAAATCAATAAAATATATATTTTTTAAAAAATGTGGTGTGTTTTTTTTACATACCTCTCTGAGAGTAAAAGCCAAAATCTTTACCCTGGACTTCAAGGCCCCATAGGATCTAGGCCCCCATTCCCACTCTGGCCATCAAACTCCTCGCTCTCTCGCTCTGGCCTCTGCTTTTCTTGGCACTTGCCAGCCTCAGGACTGTTACCCCTGTTACCCGCTCTGCCTGAAGTACTCTCCCCCAGCTAGCTACACAGTTCCATCCTTTTATTCTTTAAGGCTTTAATTCAATATTCTCAGCGGTGCCTTTTCCTATCACATATTTAAAAGTATAACCCTCCCACTCCACCTACAACCATCCCAATACCTTCCCCTGTTTTATTCTCCTCTATAACGGTTACTACCATCTAACATCATTTTTTTTTTGTACTTAGTTACTTTGTTGTCCATTTCTGCCTCCCCTCACTAGAATTTAAATTCTATAAGGGCAAGGATTTGTATGCACTGTTGAATCTTTAGTATCAAGAACAAAACTAAAACATGTAGATGCTCAATAAATATTTGTTGAACGATAAATGCAGAATCTTGTAATTGACTTAAACAAGTTACCCAGTACTTAGAAGATGTGTTTATGGATTAATAAGAATGATATGTATTTATCAAAATCAATATCTGGCTTGTAAATTAGTACTTGGAAAGTGTTTAAATTGCCTGGAAAAAAAAAAGGGGGGCTGTGTTTCCTTAAGCAATTTAAATTATTTCCCAGCAATCACACTCATTCTGTTAATTTATGATAATTATTTTTAGGTGATAGATTTTAAAGGAGGATTATATATAAGTACATTTATAATAAATTATTCCAAGTATTTTAGATTTTATCACATGGATGTAAGGGTATATACAGAGTGGGGACAAAAGTAGGCTAAGTTTGTTAATGCAAAAATAATACAATAATTAATAAATAATAATATAAGCATAAACTGTTTCACAACTATAAACATACCTTTGCCCCACCCTTATACGTAGCATAATTGGCATTTTTAAATTTAATTTTCATTTTTTCTTTTGAGTTGTTTAACTGAAGTATAGTTTACATACAGTGAAATGTTCAGGTCTTAACTAAGGAGAAGACTATCCCTGTTCTATTTTGATGAATGTATATCAAGGTGGAGAATTTTCCTTTCACGCGAGAATGTCCCCTCGTGCCCTTTCTCTCTGAGTGGAGCCCTGCCATGAAGCACCTGATTTGATCTCAGTCCCCATGCGCTTGTTTTTGCCTGACCTGGAGTTTCTTATCATTGGAAGCACGTAGCAAGTTCTTTTGTTACGCCCAGCTTCTTTCGCTAAGCATCAGAATTTTGAGATTCCTCCTTATGGTTGAGTATTTCAGGAGTTTATTTTGTGTCATTGATCATTTATAGGCTGTTATATGAACATTCCATTGCTTGCTTATCCATTCTCCTAAGGATGGACATCTCAATGATTTCCATTTCTTGTTATGATCAATAAAGCTGCTACCCAATGTTCTTCAGCAATTTGTGTGGGCATATGTAGCTATTTCTCTTGTAGGAGTACCTGGGAGGTTAATTGTCTGTCTCGACTTCAGTGCCGGTGTAGTGTGATAAGAAACTCCCAGACGTTTCTCCAAAGGGACTATGCCATCACAGTGCATGAAAGCTCGGGATGGTCCACAGCCTCTCCAGCACTCGATGTTATCCTTCTCTTTCATTTTAGTAAGAGTATCTCACGGTGGTTTTAATTGGCATTTCCCTGATGACTTACTGTACAATGTTAAACACACTGCCTTTGCTTATTGGGCACGTCTAGATCTTCCTTGGTGTTGTATCCGTTTAAGTCTTTTGCCCAGTTTTAATTGGGTCATTTTGCAAATATTTTCTCTCATTTGCCTGTCCTTTTCTTTTTATTCTATTTCTTTTCTTAAAATTTTTATTGAGTTTATTGGGGTGACAGTGGTTAATAAAATTATATAGGTTTCAAGTGTACAGTTGTATAATACATCATCTGTATATTGTATTGTGTGTTCACCACTTAAAGTCATCACCTGTTTCCATCACCATTTATTCCCCCTCTACCTTCTCCTGCCTCCCCTACCCACTTCCCTCTGGTAATCACCATATTATTATCTGTGTCTGTGAGATTTTTTTTTTTTTTTGCTTAATCTCGACACCTCTTCCAACCAGCACTTGAATGTGGTGTGTGAAGTCAAGAAACTGAGTTTTAATTTTACTTAATGGTAATTTGTTCTCATTTAAATTTATATAGCATCATAGGGTTAATGATCACCATACTGGACAATGCAGATGTAGGCAATATAAAACCTAAACACTAGATTGCAACTAAAGAAATTGAATCAGAAGAGGATATCCAAGAGGTGTAATGAAAAAAAGAAACAATGTTTTTATAGGGGAAAAGGAGATTTAAATAATTTAAAGGCAGAGTACTGGGGAGAATGGGGAAACTGGTGGTACCACCCAATAAAAAGGCTATATTATCCAGGACTATTTTGAAAAATTGATATTTTTACAGCTTGAGTTCCCAGTGATAAGAAGACCTCCAAGGGGAAATGACTATAAACAATTAGAATTCTTACACTGAATTGGAGCAGGCGGTCCATACTCCCCTTTGCAAACATTGCCTTTTCCTCTGCCTCCTGGATAGACCCTCATATCTGGCATAATAATGATGGTTCAGAGAAATTTCTGTTTCACGTACTGAGGGATTAACATGAAATTAGTTACTGCGACACTTGGTGGTACCGAGAGGATCAAGGAGAAATTTTGTTTTGTTTTAGAAAGGAAAAATACAAGATAAAATATTGCTTGAGTAATTTTCACCCAAGAATCTCTGCACACTCATATTAATGAGCAAGCCTCAAAGAAAGAGCAGTGATAAAATAAGGAACACAGATACTAGTGTTCTATTCCTGTGATATCCAAAAATCAAGCTTGGTGTTTTCCTCTTTCATTAACGCACAAGTGTAGCCCCGCGTGGCAGCCATGAGATGTTCATCTTTCTGCTGAATGACTCCTCTTGAAGGCATCCCACTTAGGAGGGATGGTAACCACACAGAACCCCGCCCCCTAGTTTTATTGATGTCCTGCACTCTATTTGCAAGGAAATCCATCCCTATCATCCCAGGGCAGCAAGCATTCTCTGATAATCCAGTTGGCACTGTCCCTGGGAAGATTGTTTTGTTGCAGCTTATCTCCTTTATCAAAAAATTATTCAAAACAAACATCCATGAATCTAGGGCTAACATGCATTGAAAGAGGATAGGCAGGGCCGCTTAACAGGTACCCTGCTGAGTAATCTCCCTTTTATCTTCATTCAAAATCCCTTGGAGATTCTAACTCCCCTTTGCAAAAATATGAATTCTCCTAATTATTTATATGCAGTGTATGGTACACGATTTGACCTAGTCCAAAGAGAGATGCAGTAAAGTATTCTGACATTTATTTTCATCTGTTGTGACTTGAGGATAGATGCTGGTTTTTTATCCTGTCCCTTCTTCATATTTTTTCTCCTTTCCTCCTCTCTACTAGGAAAAAAAAAAAGCCATTCTGCCTAAAGAAAAAATACCTTGAAAGATCATGGCTTTTAAAGATTTTTACAAAGAGTTTGATGTTCAGTAAAATAAAGCTAGCCGTAATGTGCAAAAACAGCTGTTTTTATTTGAAGAGAATATATTGAGAGAGTTCAGTTTTTGTTTTCCCTCATCTAAGCCTTCAATATATATCTCCAGGCAAATATAGATCTTTTGCTTCTAGCCCACAGCCCTCTCGTGTTCTCTGAGCCCGGGACTCCGGATTTGTCACCATCCTTTCTTGAGAGTCTCTTTCATCACCTTACTTCTCTCGCCCTGTACACAATACACCTTGCTGGCCCAGTGATGTGTAAGGTTACGTTATCTCCTCATTAGCGCCGAAAGCCTCCTGACACCATCAGATCACCATTGTCCTATAAGATACACAGTGACCTTTTCATTTTAACACCTAACTGGGAATTTAGGAGAGCTGATCTAACACTTTCCAGATTAAATGTCAAATGCTCAAAATTCTGATGGATTTGGAATCCACCTAAGTATACTGTTCTGCTCCCATTCCCAGTAGTCTACGCAGTACACTGATCAGCAGTAATATCATTTAAGGTTTTAGCACTGTGGAGTTGTGCCAGTAGTAGTGTTTAATTCATTTATATGTGCCAATTCATCTCTGTCAGGAGTCTATTAATTTCTTCACTATTTTACTCTATCCCTAGTTCCTATGTAATGAGACACAGTGATCCCCATTTATGTAACCAAAGAAACTTAAGAGTCTCTGATAAATTACATCTGATCCCACTGCTCTCAGTAACCAGAAAGCCTCTTTATTTATTTTTCATATTCAAATCAATTTTTACAAGCTCTTTTCTTTAGAAGAATACTCTAGAATGCCAAATAGTGACATCATAGACAAAGTATGAGATTCTGATGGACTCTTTAACATGCATCCCTGTTCCAAGGCCAGCTTCCATAGTATCACATCAAAGATATACTGTTCCCATGAGCACATCCCACTTATAGGAAAGGCATGTTAATGAAAATTAGCCTGACTCTGTAATCATCGCAGACATCAGTGGGCAAGATGTCAAAGTACCTACAGCATTGCTATAATAGCAAAGACTCCTTAACAAATAAAGGCCATAGATATAAAATTAATCCCATGGACTATGCTATTTGCATTTCTCTATGGTATGGTCTTGAGTATACAGGTAAGTGACAGCTAAGTGACCGACTAGGAGGAACTAACAGAGTCAGAAGAGTATATCATTGTACTAGCATATAAACTCACAGATGTCTCTGTTACCTGTTCTACATTTTTCAGGATTGGAGCAAAACATCAGGAGCTAAGGGAAAAGCAGGCAAGAGGTCTTGTTGATTATGCTACTGGTACAATTGGATCACTGCATGATATGGACGATGATGAAATGGATCCCAATTATGCCAGGGTGAACCACTTCCGGGAACCATGTGCATCGGCAAATGTCTATAGGTCTCCGTCTCCCCCTCGGGCTGGACCACTGGTTTATCCTCGCGATGGCCGTCCACTCTCTCCAGAGAGAGACCATTTAGAGGGTCTCTATGCCAAGGTCAACAAGCCATACCATCCACCGGTGCCAGTTGACAGGTAATGTAATTTATTGAAAGATGAATGTAGTTTTAACTTAATAAGTTTGAAATTATCTCTACTTCTGAAGCATATAAAAACACATCCTTCAATTTATTAAAACAGAAATGACACAGTACCCTTGACAAGTGCTATGCTTTGAGCTACCTGTAAGGTATGGGCTCTCAAAAATAAAACAATAGCCCATTATAAGATGACACGAATGAGTAGTAGAAGTTGAGTTCATGGTACAACAGGGATCGATTTTTGAAGGAATATGGTGAACACTTTCAGCTAAAAACCCTACTGTGAAAGTCTTATAGAAAAGAGATGAGGAGTCTTAGGTGAGAATGATGACTTATAAGAAGGCATAACTGAGGTGGAATCATAGATCACTGCAGAGGTGCAGAGGGTTTTGAAAAGTAAGATTGAGATTTTATACTCATGTGATTCTGTACAGATATTCATGGCTGATCAACAGTAGGAAAGGAGAACATCTTGGCAATAGGAGTTTGATGAAATAGAAAAAGATAAGAGGTGACAAGGCCAAGGATCTTTAGGTATAGCAGCTAAGGCAAGAGATAATAGGACCATCCGTCACACAATTGAAGTAGGTAGGAAACAAGATGATTCCAGCTCCACCTCCTGCCAAAAGCAAAATGCTTCATCTCTTGAAAGGCTGATATAAGAGCGTGTTAGTCAATATACATTGTTAGGTGACCCTTAGAATTACACAGGCGGGGAATGAGTTGACTGACCTTGGTTTAATCTGGCTGCAGCTTGAAGTCTGGAGGGAGGAGGTGAAGCGGGGAGGGTGGCAGACACAAAGAGCTCTCATTGTAGATGGAGAAAAAGAAAAAGACTTGTTTTCCAGGTTCCTTTTGGTCCTGACAGCCCCCCAGTCCCTATTAGTAACCAGCTTTTGTGTGGGAGCATGATCTATTGCGTATGTTTACCGTTTACATTTCCCCAGCTGGGTGATATTATGCACTTTCAATTAGGTTGGGGAAAGGTAGGGAAATCATGGCATTTTTATGCAGACTGTAAAGTGTAGCTTCACAAGACTGATTACCTTTCAGAGCCTTTCCAATAACCAAGTGGGAAGGAAGGAGCAATTTTTAATCCTTACTGTCAAGCTTCCAGGTTGATAGTATTAAAGAAAGATGGTCAAGTTTTTCTTTGGGATAAAATGAAAATATAAATTTCTATGACTGTGTGAGACCGCCATAATAACTAAACTGTTCATTCAAACAACTGATTAAAAGTTGGTCTTTTTCTCCCAAGTCTTTATTTTGGGTTTCATTTTTGTCATATAAATAACAATACCAAGCATGAGTCTTTTCTGGCCCAGACCATAGTAAACCTTACTTTCTCCAGATAGGTCTTCATAGTGATCCCCTTTCCAGCACAGAGCTCTTTTTAGGAACTTTAAAAGCCAGTATTCCTTAACCCTAATTCCAAGAAAATATATGTGAAGCATTCTGTTGAAAAATAATTGTTTACTTGTCAAAAGCTATGGAGAATTCTGGATTAAGTAATATTGAACAAGTTTCCTTACGGTGGTCTTTTTATCCCTAATATACTCATGTGTAATGTAAGTCTCTAAGAGGAGCACAAAACACTCAGCACTTATCACTCCCCAAATTGTCACCTAATGCTTATTTCCCCCCAGATCTTGAGGTTATTCATTGGGACCCTAGGAGACACTATCCTGAAGCTAATTTGCACCCAGGTAGATTTGACCAGGAAAACAATTTCTTAAGATAATCATAACTGGAGACACAATAGAATGGTGTTAGAAAAAATATGCAGTTTACTGCCCAGCCCAGACATGTGTACAAGCAATAGTCTTTCCTTTGACTCTGACCTCTTTGTATTAACAATTTGTACACCATACTAGTAAGCATCTATAGACGCAAGCGACAGACCTTTTTTAATTAAATTCAAAATATTGTGGCAGTTAACTGATTAATCAATGATCTAAAGTTCTTTCAGTGGAGTTTCAGACAGGTGCCATATTTTTGGATAAGAGATCAAAGTGTGATTCTTCATACTCTGAATCACTTTATTCTGTCCTTATCTTTAATTATATGTAATGATTGATCTACTCCTTGTTCTGTAAGTTTTAAAGCAAGCAGTTTTTGTGTTGGCACATAATAAGCATTCATAATGTTAGCTATTATCATTATCATTGTTCTTATTACTGTCCTTTATCAATGACATTATGAACTTTAGTGATATATATGCCAGGGACCAGGTGAGTCTAAGAAGATAGTTGCTGTGGGACCCTCCCTAACAGTGTCCATAATTGAGAACTATGAGTTCTAAACCTACTATATGTACAACTAAAAGCACATCATTCATTTTTCATCTGTTCAATCTTTCACTCTTTCAATAAATATTTGATTGGTACCTACTGTATTCTAGCTACTTTAGTAAACTCTAGGGAAGATACAAAGATAACTAAGATAAGGTTCCAGTCCAGAGGAGGTTATACTCCAATTTTTTTGCATGTGTTTGTGCCACTATATGAAACAAACCTCTATTGTCCATATATCTTTATATCAGAGGAATATATCATATGAATATGTCTCACAGTGGCTTCTTTATAGAGGCAACATCTGCCTCTTATCTCTGCTTCTCAAGGGTTGGCCCTGAACTTTCTGCTCTTCTAAGAAAAGCTTGGCTTATAAAGAATTCATCTGTAAATGATGGTAGTTAAAAAAAATCCTTATCACTATAAAAGAATCATAGGCCTGGATTCTCACAGTGCTAATCCTTCCAGGATGTGAACATAGCATGGGCTAAGTCCTGTCCCAAAAGCCTGACAACTGCTTAGGGTTTACAATATGTTAGTCTCCATGGCAGCAGCAGCAGCTCAAGGGCTTCCACAGTGTATGAACCTTAAAGCTTTATGTTTGAATGAGTTCAGATTAGTTCCACAAAGGGGAATCGAAGTGGTGGCACTTGATGTGGTTGCAATTCGTTCACATGATTATTTAGCATCTTGGTTGATCACACAGTGTATAAGTTAAAATGTTTTGGGGTGTTAATTCCCCAAAATATGTGTATTTGATTCTGAATGATATTCGAGGTATCATATGTATTATAAAACATACTAGAGGCCCGGTGCACAAAATTCGTACACTTGGGACGGGGGGGCTCCCTCAGCCCGGCCTGCACCCTCTTGCAGTCCGGGAGCCCTTGGGGGATCCTTAGTGCTGCTGTGGAGGCGGGAGGCTCCCACCGCTGCCACTGCACTCTCCAGCTGTAAGCCTGGCTTCTGGCTGAGCAATGCTCCCCCTGTGGGAGCACACTGACCACCAAGGGGCAGCTCCTGTGTTGAGTGTCCGCCCCCTGGTGATCAGTGCACGTCAGAGCAACTGGTCGTTCCTCTGATCATCCTGCCGTTCAGTCAGTTTGCATATTAGCCTTTTATTATATAGGATAGAAAATATAAGAATTAACAAAAGAATGAAAAGATTTTAAATTAATAAGTAATAACTCTACTATTTTCTTCCTCCCTTCACCTGGGATGCGCACAGCCCATTTTGGAGACCACTGGTCTCAACTCCAGGACCCTGGGAGCAGGGACCTTGCCTGCTTTTGCTCACCATTATCTCCTTACAGAACAATCTATATTCAATAAATAATTAATTAATGCTTTGACAGAATCTTAGAGTTGAATGGGACCTTAGATGGTCAGGTCTCATGTCCCATCCAGCAGAGGCATCTTCTCCACAAAATCCCTCACAGGATGTCACTTGCCCCATACATTCCAGTGACAAGAATTCATGAGGCATCCTTTTCCTCTTTCAAATCACTCTAATTGACATACACATGCCCACTTGTCTCCACCCAAAAGCTGCTTCTATGTAACATTTACCAGAGGTCCTAGATTGATCTACCTGGGCACAGGGTGTGAGCCTCACTAGTAGCTCTTCAGATACCTGAATTGACTGCGTGACCTCTTCATTAACAAACATTTATTCAGCTCCAAACACGCGCCAGGCTCCGTGCTCAGAGCTGGCCTTACAAGGAAGAAAAAGAAAACATGTACATAACCTTGAGAAATATAATAACTTATTCAGGATAAATTCTTCTATTTGTCTTAGTCACATATTATAATCGAGCCTGTAGCACTCTTGGTAACCACATTCTGAAAACACTCAACACTACTAAGTTTATGGAATTTGTGATTGTCGTCTATTGAGCATGGCATGGAGAGATGTACACCATATCTCAGGTATGGTCAGGGGAAAAAAGGCACAGCAATCAACAGGACTCTTGCCTCTTTTGGCCTTAATCCTTTAAATTTATTAAAATGGACAACTTTTATATCAGTTGCCTTAACTTTCATATATTTTGTTTTCACTTGAGTTGTTATCAAGCCAGATTCCTCAATATATTATGAAAAATCCAATCATTTGTACAATGATTTTTTAAACACTCAACACTACTAAGTTTATGGAATTTGTGATTGTCGTCTATTGAGCATGGCATGGAGAGATGTACACCATATCTCAGGTATGGTCAGGGGAAAAAAGGCACAGCAATCAACAGGACTCTTGCCTCTTTTGGCCTTAATCCTTTAAACTTATTAAAATGCACTCAACTTTTATATCAGTTGCCTTAACTTTGATATATTTTATTTTCACTTGAGTTGTTATCAAACCAGATTCCTCAATATATTGTGAAAAATCCAATCATTTGTACAATGATTTTTTTAGATGTAAGATATTCTCTTTATTTAAGTTAAATATTTGCTTATTGGATTTGGCCCATTGTTGTAGCCAATAAAATACTTTAAAGTATTTATTTTTGTCCTCCAATATATTAGCCATCCTTCATAACTTTATGCCATCCGTATATTTAATCATTGTGCACTCATCCATGTCATTAAAAGATCGTTTGCTCAAAGTCAAGTATAATCCCCGTAACTCATCATTCAAGATCTCCATTAATCAACACTGTTGTATGCTTACTAAATACTTATTGACTGATAGCAGCAGCTGTTAAACTAAAGTGGCAAATGGCACACAGCTCCTCGGTACTACCGTTAAGCAGCCTTGAATTCCCAGAAGATATTCACCAATGTTTGTAGGAAGCTTTTATCGAGCATCTGCTATATTTCTTAGGCCATACAAAGAAGTTTAGAAACTATCTTTACCCTCAGGGAACTTAGTCTAAGAGCTGAAACTGTCTCATATAAAAATAATCACAGTATAATGTGTTCTATTAGAATAGAGATGTATACAGAATATATTGTAAAAATCATGAAATTGCATATACATTCAATTTGGGGAAGACCTGAGGTTTGGGCTTTTTAGAATCTTAGTTCAAATGTATTAATA
>NW_006287548.1:1950100-1950430 GCF_000327345.1 Myotis davidii
AATCATTAGAAACAAAAACAAAGTGAGGGGACAAAAGGCAAAAAAAAACTAGCACCGATTCTCTTAGATCAGTCATATCATGTACGTAAGTGAAGAACAGTTATTACTCACCTCTTTTGTCAATTGCTTGTTAAAAACCATAGCTCATTAGCTGTCCCTAAGCTGGTCATTAGAACCAACACTTTCTTCCTGCCATCTCACTTGAATGTCCATATGGTTTGGAGTTGAGCTCAACGGTTGTCCACAGAATGGACTAGCCCCAGAAGAATTGTCAATAACAATATGTCAAGGCAGACCCCATTTGGCTGTAAACAACAGAAAACTCAATTG
>NW_006287548.1:1950510-1950866 GCF_000327345.1 Myotis davidii
GTCACTTGAATGTCCATATGGTTTGGAGTTGGGCTCAACAGTTGTCCACAGAATGGCTAGCCCCAGAAGAATTGTCAATAACAACATGTCAAGGCAGACGCCATTTGGCTGTAAACAACAGAAAACTCAATTGATATATTTGTCTCATCCTTTAAGGAATTTAGTGACCCTGGCCTCATGAAGTGGCTTCTTTTAATTTTTCTCCTCTGCTTTCTAGTGTTTGGGCCTTTTCCTCATGTTGCATCACGATTCTGAGATGGCTATTGCAGCTCTAGGCTTCATGTCCACTTTCCATGGAGAGTGGGGCAAATGGCCAGTGGAATGTGTCAGTCAAGTTTATCCCTTTCAGAACATTT
>NW_006287548.1:1954204-1955639 GCF_000327345.1 Myotis davidii
TGTAAGAATTATTTCATAATTTAAGTTATATGTGTATGTAAAATGTATACATGTGCATATGTACACAAGGTATGTATGTGAGTACTGGCACATGATACACAATGCATTTCTCACTGCAGATTGCAGTAGAACAAGTTGGAAGCCAGTAAGCATGTACAAAGAGCATGTATGTTGCTCCTTACTTGCCAGACATCTTTCCCTCTCTTTCTCCCACATTCATTCATTCATTCCATTAAAAACATTAGATTCCTACTTTGTGCAAAGCACCCTACTCAAGGCTATAGAGACACAAAGGCAAATCAGAAACCTTGGGCTTTGACCTACTTCTCTGTAAAAGTTCTAAGTTTGTGTTGATATACCTCACTTACTTCAGGCCTCTTGTGATCTGTGGTTTGCATTAATCTGTTAGGCAAAGCCACATACCTTTTCATTACACACTTTTGCCGATGCTAAAGATAGATTCAAAAGTGCCCTCGTTATAATTTCTGTATTTAATGCAACATATAATCAAGAATAGGCCATTGTTAGCTCAGTTGTCTTCTTGTATTTATCTTTTCAAACAATATTTAATCAGTGGGATGAGAAAGGGCAATAAAAGATGGTTTTAATGTTAGTACTCATAAATACCCAACATCTTAAAGAGATGTTTTAATATTTATGTGCTGTGGACTCCCCTCCCCTCTGGAGAGCTGACTGAGCATTGATATAAAACCATCCAGAAACAGAACTCAGTAGCAACAGTTTTTGTACGGACTTCCGGTGAATCCTGAGCAAGCACTCTGAATTCCCTCAAGCTTGGCCATTACTTGATCTCTGACTTTCCAAATTGTCAAGGCCTCAGATCACAAGATTAGGAGGGATATTCTCTTCAATGCAGACAAAGTAGATTTTGTATGTCAAAGTTAGTAGGTGGCCTGGGCCCATCCTTGGAGCCGTAGAAAGGTTTGGTCATTAACATTTAATTTTTCATGTTGGTCTTTTGTGGTTGAGGCCCCACAGAACAGCAGTCACTCTCAGGATGCTGAGTTGTTGATCTCATGAACTTTAAATTAGTAACCTTTCTAAGGGCTACATCTCCCTACCATGCTCTCACTTAGAGATCCTGTAGGGCAACCTCAGCATTTGAGGGACAACATTTAGCAGGTGAGAGGACAAGTTTGTTTTCTTCTCTTTCAGCTCATGTCTCAGTGTTGTTCCATAGAGAATAACTAATCTGTTGGTGCTCCACTTCAACTCTTTTTCTCAACGTCTGTTTTCCTGTGTTCTACCAGTTTTCACTCTCTGCAGCTTTGTTCCCACCTTTTTCTTTCAACAGTGAGGCCAGGGTTGGTGAAAGTTGGCAGCTTTGACCTACTTCTCTGTAAAAGTTCTAAGCACCCAGAATTGGCTTATCTGGGTGCTTAAGTGAGTAAAGACTATGATATGCTAAGGTAGA
>NW_006287548.1:1955795-1963924 GCF_000327345.1 Myotis davidii
TCATTGCCTCTTAAGCAGTATATAACTATCTATTTATTACTTTTCTTGAGATTATTGTCTTTCTCCTAGTAGTCAATCACATGGAATTTGAAGTTGGGATAAATCCTAGTATATAGTATCTTCCAGCCTCTCTTTATTTCTGGAGTGAAGCTGAGACTTGAAGAATTAATGCATGTTATATCTGTTGCTCAATGATTGGCTCATATTGAGTTCTCAGCAAACTTTCGCCATTATTGTTTTTTCACTTTTCTTCCATTATTGGTCAAGATGCCCTTCAGTAGACCAGTCAGATGAAGAATGTAGCTAATAGAAATATCTTAACATATAAAAAGAGGGGATTTACATGAACCACTGATGATGTATTGTGATTAACACCCAGGCCAGAGTTTAGTAATTGGATGAGTTAATCAGTCTGCATGGTATCGTCTTATCCATTTCTTCCCTTGAAATATGCCCTACCACAAATATATAGCTACTAGAGGCCTGGTGCACTAGAGCTCCCTCAGCCTGGCCTGCACCTTCTCGCAATCCAGAACTCCTCAGGGGATGTCGGACTGTCAGTTTTAGGCTGACCCCCAGCAAGCCTACGGGGATCGGGCTGAAGCTGGCAGTCCGACATCCCCAGAGGGATGTAGCAGTGTGCAAAGTGGCAGGCGGCCAGGGAGGAGACCAAGCTGGGGCTGGGTGCCAGGCTGCTCCCACTCATCCTGGCCCCGCTGCACTGGGCATCTGTCCCCTGGTGGTCAGTGCACGTCATGGCAACTGGTCGACCAATCATAACAGTTGCTTAGGCTTTTATATATGTAGATAGAAAAGGTTCCCTATTTTCCTCATTACCACATCTCAAGGTACCCATTATTTTCAGCCCATCCATGGAGACATGTACCTTCTAGCTTCCAGAGATCTAATCAACTTCTCACCCCTTCACTCATTCTCAGAGCTATGATATTCCTTATTAATATAATAAATGTATGTGTCTGCAGTAAAAGGTCAACTTTTAATTGTCTAAGGAAATGGTTCTCAAACTTGAATTTGAGTCAGAATCACCAAGAGGGCTTGTTAAATTATAGACCTGGGCTCCACCCACACAGCTTCTGATTTTGCAGGTCTAGGATAGGACCCTAAAATTTGCATTTCTAAGAAGCTACCTGGTGCTACTGATGTTGCTGGCAGGGATTTCTTACTTGGTGAATCACTATTTTAAGGTGTCTTTCTTCTTTTAGCAGCTTAACAATCATCATTTATTCCTTAACTCAAAGGAAATTGCACAAGGAGCATTTTCCAAAGGGAAAATACTAAAATCAAAACTAAACTTTGTGGGTAACTGCCATATTTGTCTAATGCTGTGGGTGGAGAACATCCAGCCCAAAGGCCATATAAGGACCGAAAAATCATTTGGTCTGGCCCTGCCAAGTCATTAGGGTGAGTTAATTAAATGTTGGACCAAATATAGCAGGCTAATTTTTAAGTTGATAATTTTGTATGATCCTCGAATGATGTTATAAATATCCAAATGGCCCTTGACAGAAAAAATGTTCCCCACCCCTGGTCTAATGGAACTATACCTTTTTGTATCTTAAATATCTGCACCCCTGGGCTTAGCACATAGTACATACCCAATGCATGTTTGTTAAATGAGTTGAATCAGTGAAGGAACCACAAAATGGATCTAGCTCAGTGGATTTCATACATCATTCTTTGGGAAGTTCTCATGATTCCTTTCAGTCTAAAAGGCCTCCTAGGAGAATAAATTATTGTCATTCTCTTGGAACACAGTCTCAGAAACTGCAGACTCAAGATATGCTTGCATTTTAAGTACTTACTTGGATTAAAAATGGAATTGCTAACAGGATTACAAAATGCCAAGTTTACTGAGACTCAAATTGTTTATGCGCATGTTTGGTTGTCAGTTCTTTCTTCAGTCGGTACATATCTGGTTTTAATTGCAGTCTTAATGTTTTAGTTGTTGTTTTGTTTTTTTTGACACCTGCACATGAAGTCTCAGTCAAAACCAGCTGTAATTTGCACGGGTATTATGTAACTAAAACAAGGCCCCGAGCCACCATTGTGTCACCTGCACTCAGTGTCTAATGAATTCTGAGATGCTTTACCTCGATTCATATTGTGATTCAGAAAATGGTCTCTATTTTTCCCACTTTCACTCCCACAGTAATGTAAAACATTTTTAATGAACTCTCTAACAATTTTTCTCATTCTCAGAGCATGGAGTTTCAGTAGATGATGCAACATTATTTTCATTTGTGATTCTTTGCTTATGGTTGTCTTTCGAATCTCTGTATTTGGATAAAAGAAAAAGAAAAGTGCCCAGGATTACCATAATTCTACAAAATAAAATGTGTGTAATTACTGTCACCAGTCACATGGAGTAGAGACTTATAGCCTAATCCCTGAAGTATGCAGGTGCTTTGATGCGACCATCTACCCAATCTCAGATGTGACACAGGCACTGGCTCATGGGTCTAAGACTTCCATGTGCTGTGATAAACCAACCCGAACAATTCTGTGCCCAGTTTTGTGCTTGGACCTTGACCCTAGCTGACACCTGTAAAATTACAAGTGACTTCCTTGTCGTCTCTAATAACCAGAGTCCTAGTTAGAGAAAAAGTCATTTCAGGATCAGCTAACAATTCTTTTTTGACCCTGAATATCCTTCCCTGCCCTATTATTTGGCTTCAACTAATTCACCTCATTGGGGTCAACCACCGAAAAAGAATGAAATATCTTGGTGGGAGGGTATTTCTAATTGTTCTTTAAACATAAAAGTTGTAAAATTTGAACAATGGACCCCAGCTATCATTTCAAATGTGCACTCATTTATGGCATCTCTACTGAGGGGAGACACATTCCCACGCATGCATCGCCTTTGGGCATCCGGTCGCTGTGGCCTGGCCAGGCCCTGCCATCAGGCCCTTCAGAAGGCAGCAGAATGAGGTTAGCGTTAACATTTCACTGCGCATTAATTCTTTAAAAAAAAAAAAAAACTGTCATTTAATTTTAAATGCTAATATGCATATGGTTAATTAAGAAGCCAAAATTGGCTCTAAGCTTGGTGAGCTCTAAGAACAGGGAGAGAGCTATCATTACGCTTCTGCTCATGGTTAGCTATTTGTGAACCAGCTGATAATGTGCAAAATTAAGATTTCATAAGTGGCATTTTAAATGAATGGTTAATGGCTGAAGATTAATTAAACAGTCAGAGTTGCTGAAGAAAAGCTGTTAAAAATTATGTTTATAGGCCGGGCGCTTGAATGCTGGAAGTGAAACCCTGATAGATGGTGGCCTTTCAGTTAACAGAGCGTCTGAACAGAGCACCCTCTCGCACACTGTGCAGCCCTGCGTGGCAACAGCCTCAGGGACCTGTCTTTGGAGTAAAAGCTGGCAAGTGGGAAAACGGACTCGAAAAGCATTTCATTGAAGGGATCTTCACGAGCGCCTTCATCCTGGGCATCCAGGCATATTTTATTTCCTTCCCACATGCTGCATAGTCCTGGGTGAGAGTAGGCAGAACCCGCGGGTGCTTAAGAAGCTCCTCTTCAGAGAGACGAGGAATTGCAGGATGTTGTTTTCAACCTGTAGTGGATACTTCCTTCGGTCTGAGGCTGCCAGCCCTCTTGGTGGTACAAACATGGATTCTGTGGACTTGGCTCTACCATCGCTTCCTTGGGGAAGGGTCTGCCTTGTGCATAGGAGGTGCTGTAAAATATTTTTTGACGTTGTTTATCAGAGCTCAACTCCATAAATGTTGCATAAAGAAATGAATGAATGACTTAGCTAACAGTTGGGTAGTAGAATAGCTGTGGTTCTTAAATGCCTTTCCATCTATCTTACTAAAAGGCTGCCCTGCTCCTCTTCTTGCACCGGCTATTAATGTGTGGCTGCGTAATAACGATGTCCCAGCCTTGGGGACCACATAGTCTAGTGGAGGAGACCCAGGCATGTCAACAAGTAAATCACAGCCATGCCGAATAGTTAGAGTGGCCTAGGAGGGGAGCTAGGAATCTCAGGGTGAGGCTGGGGACAGTCAGGCATGTAGTCGTTTCCTATAAAATTGTGAGAAAATTAATTCTACCAATTAAAATTAGTATGTATATATATATAATCAGTTCGCTCAGTTCAATCTCCTGCTTCCAGGCAGAAGACCCAAATCACACAAGCTAGATAGTTATGTCTCTTGTTTAAAAGGTCCCGAGGGATGCAAATCCCGCCCTCTCCCTGGATATCCTATTCCAGTGTTTAATCACCCTTCTCCTCAAGAAGCTAATCCTATTTCCTCTCCTTGAGCCTCCTATGGGTTAGTGGAACCTGTGAAATACCCATGGGACCCCTTGGTAGCCTTGAGGAGTTAATTAGTCCACACTGGACTGCTCTAGGTTCCACACTGCGCCTTGGAGTGGCCAGGCTCTGAGCCTGCACTGTAGTAATAGTAGGATTTTGTTACATCTCTACGTGGTCCACTCCGTTTTCTTCCTGGCCTAAAGAGAAGGAGAGTAATTTGATATGTTAGTATGTTTTAAAGAAGTTGTTTTATTATATTTTTATTCACACATTTAGTTAAATATGAATGGAGATGGCCCTAATGTCATGTAATTCAGAAACCAAATTGGAATGTTTCCATAAGAAAGAAAATTCGGGATTGTTCACAATAATGCTGAATATTATTGAGAATTTACCACCACTAGGCACTGTGCTGACTGCTTTGCAAGTGTCACTTAATCCTCCCGACCACCTTCCCAGGTAGCACTATTGCTATTCCCAAGGCGCCTGTGAGGAGCCTCAGTTGTAAGGCTCTGGCCCGTGCGTTCAGGGGTGGGCCAGGGTGCCTACCCAGTGAGCCTGCATCCGGAGCCCGGCCACTTAACCACTCTGCTGTGTTGACTACTGTATTCTTTTCTAAAAAATTATTTTCTTTCTCTGACATTTGATTTCATTATTTGGACTCTTTTTTCTCCCTCATGTGTATAAAGTCTCAATCTATAAACTTTGCTGCAGAACAGCACTCCGCCCAATAGCAGTCCCAGGTCAGCCGCAGCTCTCCCTCAATTACAGGCCGCGGAGTGGCAAGTGCATTCCACTTTAAGAAAGGCAGTAGGGGCTCGCTTTTTAGAAAAACGGATCATTCAGAGCTTTTCCTTTCTGCTGAAAATCGAATGGTGTAAAAGCAAAGAAAATAGGTACTTCTGGGAGAGAACCTGCCCCATTGAAGGAATGGGGTTAAACCTATGCGCAGATGCCAGGAGCATGTGGGGAGCAGCGATGTCCAATAATTGCAGCTAAAAGCTGCATTAATTGACCAGTGATGGGTTGAAAGCTGCCTCCAACCAGGATGCCTAACATTCAGGTGCTCTTTTCATAAGCAGAGCGAGAGGCAGGAGGCCACCTTCCAGGGGGCTCCTCATACAGAAAGTAAGCCGCTGTGACTGAGAAGTGTATTTCCACAAAGGAAAGGCTTAGCTTTTCAAACCCCTGCATTTGGATCACCTGGCGATCTCGTTAAAATGCAGATTTTGATTGGAGAGAGCCAAGGTGGGCCCTGAGACTCTGCATTTCTCACCAGCTTCCCCGTGACACTCACTCTGCTGGTCCAGGGACCACACTGTGATTAGCAAGGGCCTAGATACAGCAAGGCAGTGCTTGATGGTTACTGATTATAAAAATCATTTTAATAAATATGCAGAATGTCTTCATAGCCTTCCGAAGTTTCAGGGGCCATTTACTCCTACCAGCGAGAGGTGTGAGAAAGCTCGTGTTGTTCCGGCCGGCCGGGATCTTCTGGGTGCCGCTCTGGTTCCGGGTTCTGGAAGAGAGAGAGCGTGGCTCTCTATTTGTCCGGTTTGTATTGTAAATGCTGCCGTCTGCACCAGTGTCCCTGCTCTGACCTCGTGCTGCACCTTAGCAACACGCTCCGTCTCCACAGTTGAACAGGCATGAATTTAAATTTCTTTTCTCCAGCGCTATTACAGACCTGCCAAGAGAAGTTTTAGCATTACAAATAAGTGATCCGTTTTTCCACCACATCCCATTCAATTAAGAGTTTCAATGCCTCTGTTTATTCCATTATTTCATTCAAAGCCAGTTACATTACACTTAGCTAATACTTGTGCCTGGGTATTTTAGCTAAATTCGTATTATCTCAACTCAACACTAGCTTCTCTGAAGAAGGCTACCATCCTCACCCTCATTGATCTGCATCCTAAACAAGCACAAAGGTTCCCAGAGTATGTCTTTTTTTTATAGTTTGGTTGGAATGCCAATATTTTGTGAGAGAAGAGCAGTGGTGCTTGTCTAGCAGCGGTTTGGAGTCGAACATGAGGAAAGGTTTTCTGCCATTGGAGAAAGGAGAGGGTCCTCCCATTACCCTGAACTCTAGTATCCGGAAAACTTCATGCTGAAGCATCAGCCACCCCTGTGTTTCTCTTTGTGAACAACAACAAATTGACAACCCTGGGGCCATTTGTAACTTAATGAAAAGAGAGAAAACAAGAATTTCTCTCTGGGGGTTGGGCTACACATCAGTGCATGTGTGAATTTATAGAATGGCACTAACTAACAATAAATGGAAAGATGTTCTCAATTAACGAGACTTTCTTCTCTATGTGGGTAACCAGAATCGAGGACAGACCCTGAGGCCCCGCTTGGTGTAGGAGGATAGTGGGCCTGTTCGACTTCAGTTTAAGCAGCTCTGTCCAAAAGAAATAGGTGAACCATGCACACAAAGTTTCTTAAAGAATCATTTAAAAAATATATTTTTATTGATTTCAGAGAGGAAGAGAGAGGGATAGAAACATCAATGATGGGAGAGAATCATTGATCAGCTGCCTCTTGCACGCCCCCCACTGGGGATCAAGCCTATAACCCGGGCATGTGCCTTGACTGGGAATCGAACTGTGACCTCCTGATTCATAGGTCAATGCTCAACCACTGAGCCACACTGGCTGGGCACCACACATGTAATTTTTAATTTTTATATGAGCCTCATTTTAAAAAGTAAAGTTCACTTCATAATATGTTATCTAAACTAATATATGCAAAATATAATTTCAACATGCGTTCAAAACAGGTATCGTAGAACTATTTTACCTCCTTTTTTTCATGCTGTCTTCAATATCTGGTGTGTATTGCCCCTTTCCCGCATGTGTCAGTGGGACCAGCAGCATATCGAGTGTTCAGTAGCCATTTGTGGCTATTGGCCGCCATGATGGACAGCACTGAGTCCCTTCAACATACTCCCAGGGGTGGCTGATGCTTCAGCATGAAGTTTTCTGGAAACTAGAGTTCAGGGTAATGGGAGGACCCTCTCCTTTCTCCAATCATAGAAAACTTTTTTTATGTTCAACTCCAAACTGCTGCTTGACAAGCACCACTGTTCTTCTCTCACAGAATGTACAGGCCAGAGTAAGAAAAAGACATGTAAACAATCCATTCCTACTCCCAGGGACAGACAGATCTGCCAGTCCTGCCTTTTCCATCTCCAGAGAGATGCCCCTCACTTAGGCACCAGCCCCTGCACCGTGCGGTAGCCTCAGCATGGGCTGAGCTAGACAAGGTGACCTGAGAGGCGTCAAGGCCACCTCAGCAGGTCCGATCCCATCCCAGATCTGTCCTTGCCTTGCCTAGGAGAGAAGACAGAACCAGCGACCTAGCTTCCACCTTAGACAGGAGAGTGAAGCCTGGCTTCAGATGGGGAGTATGTGCAGTCCTCCCATACAACGTTTCTGTCGGCAACTAAGGCATATGCGTGACTAATTGCCAAAGTATGACACCAGTGTGCTTCTCACTTAACTACAATTCCTTCCTTCCTTCCCAATAGGTAGTCATTCCAGCCAGGAATAATGAAAGGCAGTGCTGTAGACAGAACCTTTTCTTTCACTAAGTCGCACTCTTATTCTCAGTAAACTGATCGTCCTTCTAAGATGCCATGTCTGTAGATGTGTATATAACAACAAACTGGGTCCTCACTTTATTAATACCCGTTTTTAGTTCCGGGCCTTTCTTGTCTAGTGTTGCTGCTATTTTGTGCCTATGACACCTCAGTGTGTAGCCCCATTATTCACCTAGTTGCTCAAGCCACCAATCCGGGGGTCCTGGAGGCTTCCACCCCCCCCCCCCCT
>NW_006287548.1:1963971-1969346 GCF_000327345.1 Myotis davidii
TTCCCAGGAGGATCCAGGGGAATGGGTAGCTTTGGTTCTGATGTCCGTGCCCTGTGTTTCTTCAATGAGGAAATGATTTTGGGTCCAGGTTGCCTCGACCACTTGCTTTGGTCCATGGTGCGTTCTCTTTGGCATCTGCGTTCATCTGGATGAGGGACAGTGTTGGGTCCCCATATTAGAGAGCATTACCCTGTGCTCCCTACATGCATTGCCTTTTACAAATGCCTCTCAAAATGCAACTCTATTCAGCGTTCTTCCTGCTAAAGCCCACCCCCTCCTTCTGGTTTCCTAAGGACCACAACCTTAGCTGCATGACTCAAGAACATTGCTCTAGGTTAAGCCCTATGTGCCGTTCAGGATTTAGCCCAGCATCCCGCCCTCAGTGATCTTCCCAAAGCTTCCATGGAGACCTGTACCACAGATGGATTGAGTATTGGAATTAACTGGTACTTGTTTGTTTCCTTGTGTGATCTTGACACAGCGCTGTACTTTACTTCTAGTCTCAGCACAATTCCTGCAGCATCTGCTACCAATAAATATGTATGTGTTGAATGAATGAATGAATGAAGCCAAGTGGCTCCGCTCCTAGCTGCTTGACTTGAAGATCACACAGCCTCCTCGTCACACGCTTTCATGGGCCAGCCTCCCAGGATAATATGACTTGTCTGGCCTTCAGGTCAGCACAGCCTCCCGATGATTGCCTCCTTCCCCTGTTCTGCTCAGATTTGTGGGGTCCAAAGACTCTGCTGGTTTCTCTTGGTCCTTGGCTCTCACTGTGGTGACATGTCCCATTCCTGTTCGGTCAGGAAATGCCTCCTAGCCAAGCACCCCTAGATGAAAGACTTCCCTGGACACCACAGGCCATGGTTTTCCCCATCTAGTCTCTGCTTCAGAAGCTTCCTAAGGGTATAAGGTAGCATTTACTATTCCGAAGCTACAATCGTCCCACTCTGATTGTTCTACCAAGAAAAATGGCTCTCCTTGGCAGGTACATTTTCCCACACCTGGTATTTGCTGTTGGCTCCTGGTGATAATCTCCACTCGCCTCTACTGTTACGTTCCAGAGAATGTTGATTGAAATGACCATTGAACCTGTTGTTCTCTAGTTTTCCTAGAGTTTACTTTTCCCATTTAAAAAAAAATGACTGCTATTTGCTCACCTTCTGGTACCTGGACACTTAACCCATTGTTTATAATCTCTCAACAATACCAACTCTGCTTCTAGGGGCATACCTTTCAGCTCTCTCAAAACCCTGGATGCAGTTTCTAAGTACCAGGAACCAGAAGGCCTTTCAAGGCATCCTGGACCCTGTATTTTCTCTCTCCCTCCCATGGTCCTTTCTTTTCTGCCTTTTTCTGCCTTCCCTTGATGGAAATGTCAGGTGAGTCACTTAATGTCTCTGGGCATCTTTCTTCATCTATAAAGACAGGAGGGTGGGACTAAGTGGTCTCGGCATTTCTTTCCATCTCCAAAATTATATGGTTCTGCGATTCTTTAATGGAAGGAAAATAGGAGTTCAGGTTGCTCTGCCTTTTCTCTGGTGCTGTTATCATGTCAAAGCATCGCCTCCTGGTAGCGGACTCTCCTTTCTTATTCCTCTTCAAAGTAGCTTTAAACAATTAAGGCAAAAATAAATCTTTAATCTCATCAATTGTCCCACAAGGCCTCTTTGAGCTCCCCATCTCCCATTTCATACCTCTTCGCTACCTTCTTTGTTACCCAGAGTGCCCATGAATCCACTCTCAAGCCCCCTCTGCTCACCCCTACAGGAATGCTTCACCCTGACCCCAGATTTCAGGAACTGGAACGTTAGTCTGAATTTCTTTAAATTCTCACATTGGAAATCTTTTGTCTGTCCTCTAGGTGGTCCTGTCTTTGAACAATGAGAACTTAGGTTTTGAGATTTGTAAATAGCCTTTGACAATAGAATTGTACACACACACACACACAAATACATACATACATACTTTGTAATTTTTCCTCACTCCAATTTAATATCAAAATTTGTAATTATGCTATTATAAACTTTGTTTTTGCAGAAATGGCCTTAAAAAGATAAAAGATAATCTTTCATTCAATAATAATATCAAAATCTTTAAAGGAGGGGCAAGGACAATGGGATAAAGAAATACAGGTGAGCCCAGCCAATGTTGCTCAGTAGCTGAGTGTTGACCTATGAACCAGGAGGTCATGGTTCGATTCCCAGTCAGAGCATATGCCTGGGTTAGGGGCTCAATCCCCAGTGGAGGGCATGCAGGAGGCAGCTGATCAATGATTCTCTGTCATCATTGATGTTTCTATCTCTCCCTTCCTCTCCCTCTTTGAAATCAATAAAAATAGATATTACAAAAATGCAGGTGAGTCACTCAATATTTTCAGGACAATCCCTTTTCTCACTTAGGTTCTCTGGCCCAGAATCTACTGAAAACCTACTTCTATAGTTATTGAAGTTTCAAGCCAGGATAGCCCCTTCCTTCGAGGGGTTTATGGGATACTTTGGGGAACAAGGCAGGGAAAATAATGTTTAGGTTGATATTAAATAGCATGAAAAATTGTATGGAATTTAAAATAGAATCCTGGGATTCTCATCAATAGATTTCTTAGCCCCCTGGCCTATGATAGACAGATAGTCATGAAAGTATTCTTTAAAACAAAGTCCATTGTGATTTTTCAAGCCAGAAATGATGTCGATCAGACATCAGAAGGGAGAATTGATTCTTTCAGCCTGACATTTGACAAATTGCAAGTGTGTGGCCTTGCACATACCCTTTAATTTAGAGGCTGTAAGTGTTGTTCACAGTTTTGTCTACATAGGTGCATCCATGTTGATGTTGGTTGCTAAGGTGGGTTCCAGATATTAGAAGTGACCTGAAAAGTCTCAGAGCAAAGTTGCCCAGATACATCTGTGGATCCATCAATAGGAACATGATTTCCCATTGTACATTCAGTTTTATACAACTAGACCTGGATTTTCAAGTGGATGTACCCATATTTCTTTGTTTACATATGTGGTTTTTCTTAAATTAAAGGCATTGGCTTTTTAAAAATGGCATTATCAGTAAAAGCCTACTTTCATTTAAAAATAGTAACCTATGAGAAACTCACTAGAAAATACCTTAACCATTAATTGAACAAAATGATAACATTCAAGATAACCTATTGTATCGTCCATTTATGTCCATGTGAAATGAAACTCTATTTTGATCGGGACTGTCACAGGTAATTTCTGCACATAAAATACATCTGGGGACAGCTTTCAAATGGAGTTGTCACTTTTTGTTTAGCTGGCAGGAGACTCTCTATTGTTGTCAAACCTTCTTTACAAAAGCATCACTAACCCAGTGATACACATTCATAGAGAAGAGGGTCGTCACTCAGCCTCATTGGAACAAAAGAGCAGCGCTGGGCTCTGTGTGCGCTCAGTGTGTCTGCGGGCTTCTTTGTTTAGCTTGGCTTCCCTTTAGCCAGCAAGGCTTTTATCGTCCTCGAATTTGATTTTTTCCTGTGTTTTTTTTTTTGAAAGGTGTAAATAGATTAATGCATACTGTTATTCTCTGAAGATAATGCAGGGCATGTAAACTGTGCCATTTCAGTTGTCTGCTCAACTCATGAAGTCAAAAAAAGTCAAGAAAAATAAGGAAAACTTCTATGTATTTTCTCTTTCTCTCTCTCTCTTTCTCTCTCTCTCTCTCTTTCTCTCTCTTCTCTCTCTCTCTCTCTCCCCCACCCCTCTCTAGATTCCTCTTTAATGCCTTTTAAAGTTGTCTTGGTTTTATTAAGATTAGAACCAAGATGTACACATTTTCTAGAATCAGTCAAATAATATAGGTTAAATTTTGTTCATTGATAAAACAATGAAGTTTTGTTTTTAGAGTACATAGAGGCCATTTTATTGAGTTGATAAATATTTTGGACTACATATATGTGATGCTATAATAATTGTGCCATCGTTCAATAATTTATGTCAAGACGTTACCTATTGCATTCTTAAGGAATAATAATTCTCTATTCTTAAAACTTACTCAATGTGTAATTCCCAGAACCAGAAGCCACACAAGGCAAAGCATGAGGCTGCGAAATGGCCCTCACAGCTCTCGGATTCTGCAAAACACCCTTTGAAACCTTGGAGAGTCATCAACCTTGAGTATTCGTGGCCAGCCAAATACATGAAGAGAAGAATGAGTTCTAGACCTCACTTCTCGTTCTAGGATTCTGTGCTTTTCAGAAAGAAGACAAATGAGAGTATGAGAAGTTACACACAGAAAAAGGCAGGCACAGAAATGAGGAGTCACCTGGATTAGAGGGCATGGCAACTGATGACCAAAGATAAAAATAAAAAAAGAAAGAGAATGACCAAAAATAAAAAGAGAAAAAGAATGGCCCTAGCTGGTTTGGCTCAGTGGGTAGAGTGTCAGCCTGTGGACTGAAAGGTCCCAGGTTTGATTCCAGTCAGGGGTACATGCCTAAGTTGCAGGCTTGATCTCCAGTGTAGGGCATCCAGGAGGCAGCTGATCAATGATTCTCTCTCATCATTGATGTTTCTCTCTCTCTCCCTCTCCCTTCCTCTCTGAATATATAAAAAAAATATTTTTTTAAAAAAAGAAAGAGACAAAAAAATGAAAGCCGAAGTGGCCCATGAGAGCCAGAACCTTGTGACAAATCCTGACAACTCCTTCAGAAGCTCAGAAGCGAGAGCCCTGGGTTGGGAGGTCTCCCATATTAGTTTCCCCACTATATCATCTCCATAGTCTTCCGCTGTAATCATCTCCCGTGATAATTTTCAACTGCCAGACCTCTAAAAACTCTTCTTTTCGAATTAAAAGAGGATTGCTTCCATCAATTTGGCATTTTACCCATTGTAATATTCTACCTTTCAAATCGCAGTTTAATTCTTCATGGCTCAGTTATGAGAAATACAAACTTAAAATTCTGGTTATGATTCAGACGACCAACAAAGTAATGAGATTCTGTGTTACGGTAGCTGTCACATCTTGTCCCAGCCCTGTAGTGTCTAAATGTTGGCTCCCTTATTAAGCCCCATTAGAGTATTTCACAATATAAATTGTTTATACGCTGCTGGTTTTCTGCTGCCTGACAGTGGGGCACGCTTCACTCATTAATGTTGGTGTAGTCTTACATTGTTAGGAAGAGCCGAGATGAAATTCAACAGGAAGGCGGCATGTACTAACTGCAATGCTTCTTTCCTACGCATTTCCCAATACACCATTTTGTGTATATGTTTTTGTATTTGCAATTTAGTTTTCCATCTTTTGAGTGGGGAAATATCCTTTTCTTAGTTAAATTTAAATGACCCCTCTACTACCAACTTATATTTTTATAAGCTTAATGGTCAACCTCTTGTGTCCCCCATGAA
>NW_006287548.1:1969411-1974649 GCF_000327345.1 Myotis davidii
CTTTCCTTATGGGTACAGAGTCCCATTTCATCTTCACCACAACCTTTCGTCCTATTAAGGAGGATAAGGAAGCTAAATCTGATAGAAACGAAAGTATAAACAAGCAAGTTAATAAAATACCAAATTTCTACCCTAGTCTACTTAGTTCTGGCTCCAATATTACACATCTTCTTTTTAGACTTTTGTTACTTAAAGATATGTTTCCTTTCTTTATTGAATTTATTGGTATAACATTGGTTAATAAAATTATATAGGATTCAAGTGTACAATTCTATAATACATCCTCTGTACATTGTACTGTGTGTTCACTACCCCAAATCAAATCTCCTTCCATCACCATTTATCCCGCTATACCCTCTTCTACCTTACTCCACACCCTTTTTCCTCTGGTAATCACCACACTGTTGTCTGTGTCTGTGAGGTTTTCTGTGTATTTGTTGTTATTTTGCTTAATATCTTTACCTTTTCCACCCAACCATACAACCCTCCTCCCTTCTGATGGCTGTCAGTCTATTCTCTGTATCTATGAGTCTGTGTCTGTTTTGTTTGTTAGTGTATTTTGTTCCTTAGATTCCACATATGAGTGAAATCATATGGTACTTGTCTTTCTCTGATGGGCTTATTTAACTTAGCTTAATACTCTCCAGGTCCATCATGCTCTTACAAAGGGTAAGAGTTCCTTCTTTTTTATGGCTTAGGAGTATTCCATTGTGTAAATGCACCACAGCTTTTTAATCCATTCATCTACTGACGGACATTTGGGCTGCTTCTAAATCTTGGTTATTGTAAATAGCGCTGCTATGAACATAGGGGTGCATATATTCTTTTGAATTAGTGTTTATGGTTTCTTCAGATATATTACCACAAGTGGAATTGCTGGGTCATAAGGCAGGTCCTTGTTAATTTTTTTTTGAGGAAACTCCATACTGTTTTCCACAGTGGCTGTACCAATCTGCATTCCCACCAGCAGTGCAAGAGAGTTCCCTTTTCTCCACATCCTCTCCAACACTTATTGTTTGTTGTTTACTGATGATAGCAAAGTTGTTCAGGCACCCAGCAGCCAGAATTAGTGGCAAGGATATATTTCTTTGCTAAATTTTCTATAATAACTACTTTATGTTAAAGTTAGTAACCAAAAAGTCAAAGCAAAAAACAGAAATCAAATCACCAATTTTCCCATAATCTAGACTGGGCCATCCTTAATGTTTTAGAGTATTTCTTCCAGTCTCATTTGTGTCTATCACTGCATATAAAATTTGTGTGTAAATAGTGCTCATACATTATATACATGTGTAATACTTACATGCTTATATAAACTTTGGTATCTTGCATATTTACTACTGTGATCTTTTTCTATGCCAATTAATCTTCTTTAAATCCTCACTTTTAGTGGTTACATAAACTATCATTGTATAACTATACACTAATTTATGTACCCTTTCCTTAATGGTAGACATTTAGGGTATTTCAGAGTTTTCACTGTTATAAATTACTCTCTGACAAGCACCTCGGTGCATCTATCTTGCTGTAAGCTTGGATTAGTTTCTTCTTAAGATTTCTAGAAGGTAAATGATGCATTAAGGGACTGAAGCTGAAACATAGTGCCAACAATTTCCCAGAAAAATGGAAACCAAGAATGCTTCCCCCACAAAGTGGGAGAGAACGCTCTTCGCCCCATACCTGGCAGCACTGACTGTTGTCTTTCCTCCCTTCAGTTTGTGCTAATTTCGTGATGGAAAAAAATAGTACCTTATCACTTCACTTTAAACTTCTTAGCTTCCTAGTAAGGTTAGATGTTTTTAAGGAAGCTCATGCTTGCTCCAAATTGCCATCAGAAGTTTTCATTTTGCCTCAGCCCTGTTCCATTACCAGCAGGACTAGTTATTTAAGTCAATCTGTTTCCTCCCTCAAAAAAAGAAAAAAAGTCTATTGGGTTTATCAAGACGTATTTGGATGCAGGTTTTCATACCTGTCTTGACACAAATGAAAGATTACACACTGGCTCTTTTATGCGCTGAACCAGGCCACATCTATTTGGATCTGATTTTCATCGACTCACCCTTACCCCTAACAGAACAGCGTCCCTTTTAAGAGGCAGTATTAGAAAAATAAGACCCTCATAGCGAATAATGAAAGAAATGTCACGCCAGGGTCTGGACATTGCTATGACAACCCCGGCTCCATCCATCACCACTCCCGTCAGCCTGTGCTGCAAAGGAAACCCCTTTGCAATGTCTAATCTGAGAATTTTAATATTAAATATATATTTGACATTGAAGGCTCCCACCTTATTTGCTATTGTCAGGCGTAGTTGATAGACAGCTAAGTCAGTCTCTCTTTATAGTCCATTTCTGAGATGAAACTATAAATCCTGAAGCCGGGCTTCATCATTGCAGAGAGAAAAGCTTTGCCAGCCTATTGTTGAAATATCACATTTTGGAGGATTTATGAGGTCCAGACTCTGGAAGATCATTTGCCAAGCACTTAAAGCTGGTTTTGCTGCCCTTTGCTTTTCTTCCCCCTTGCAAACACACATGGGGGGTTGGGGAGATCCATTAGAAAAGAAAAAGTAGGGAGAACTTGCTTGATTTGATACAAATAGCCTGAGAAAGAAAAAGTCCTGGGCATTTACTGTGCGAAGCCCCGACCGACCACACAGGGCTGCTCCGCGGTGACAGGCATACCGCTTGCTTCTGCAAATAAGGGGCATCATGTTTGTGTTGATATTAAATGAACGCCCCCGATTCAGAGCCGCGCAGTGAATTGATGTGTAGACCACGAATCCTCTCTAATCTGCTTTCAGCATTTGTTTTGCAGCTCCGTGATAGGACGGGCTCTGTGACTTGGTCATATTCCATTTAGCTTGTTTTATTGCTGTTAATTTTACACAGGAAAATAGATGCTCTGAAACTTGTAATCACTGGCTGTCAAGTGGGCTCGGAGGAAGAAAACCACCAGACGGTGTCCGATTTATTAAGCGCCCTCCACGTGCAAAATTAATGCGGCTCTTTGTCTGGGAGAGTTCAGCGTCCACACGCCGGGTTTCTCCTAATGGACAAGCGGCGCGGGAACAATCGGCAATTAGCCATCTCTTTAGCCAGACCACGCGTCGGAACGCATGTCGGGCGAGGCACCGGTGCGCGGAGGCAGACCTCCAATTTGTTCATTTTGACTGCAGATGACTTAATTTAACATTTTTCTAACAAATGCATTAGGTAGAATGGTGATGTTTCCTTTAACATATATTTTTTTTCTTACAAGGATCACCAGTGAAAACCATGTTAAGTAGGCTTCTCGCTCCATTTGTTTTCGATCATGACCCTTAATCCATGAATTTCTGAGTTGCCCCGAACTCTTCTAAGCACTGAACTACAGCAGTGCATGTGCAGTGGAAGTGCTGATGCCACAGCTTCTGGGCCTCTGTCTGGTTTGAAAACGTTTTATTTGGCCCGGCCAGCATGGCTCAGTGGTTGAGCGTTGACCTATGATCTAGGACAGTGATGGCGAACCTATGACATGCGTGCCAGAGGTGACACGCGAACTCATTTTTTTGGTTGATTTTTCTTTGTTAAATGGCATTTAAATATATAAATATCAAAAATATAAATCTTTGTTTTACTATGGTTGCAAATATCAAAAAAATTTCTATATGTGACACGGCACCAAAGTTAAGTTAGGGTTTTTCAAAATGCTGACATGCCGAGCTCAAAAGGTTCACCGTCACTGATCTAGGAGGCCACTGCTCGATTCCCATATGCCCGAGTTGTGGGCTTGATCTGTACCAAAGAGGATAGCCATAGAGTTGCTGGGGCGTGCAGGGGGCAGCCAATCAATGATTCTTTCTTATCATTGATGTTTCTCTCTCTCTCTCCCTCTCTCTCTCTCTCTCTCTCTCTCTCCCTTCCACTCTGAAAGCAACAAAAATATATTTTCTTAAAAAAAAAGAAAATGTTTTATCTGCAACAGCATGGTTATTCCTGGGCTGGATCATCTGCCCAGGGTCTTTTTTTCTTTTTCTTTATTATGAATAAAATTTGCATTATCCTCTTATTGGAGGTAGAGTGTGCAAAAGACTTTGAAAGTAGAGTTTTGATTTGGAATCCCACATGCACCATTTTTACCTCCTTATAAGCCTTAGGCATCATTTATCAAACTTATTAGCAGGAAGGTTCAGCTCCGAATCGCGCCCTTTGATTCATGCTCTATTGTGGTTATAGCATTAATGGTTTTTCCCTCAAAAATACAGACTTTCGCCCGTGTATGCCACTGGTGTAATGAAAACATCTGTCACTTGTCCCTGGGAATAGTGTTTTCACTTTTCTTCTTATTTGTGGGCAGATTCCAAGTTGGTTAAATGAAGATTCACTTCCAATGACAGTAACTGGATATCTGTTCCTTCGTTTGTCAAATTGCAGGGTTCGAGCCTCACCATGAAGCCCTGATGTGGGACTTCGCCCTCAACTCTGCAGACATTTGCTTTTGCACTTTAACTGCACTTCCCCCCTTTATCCAACAAGGAATACGCTTCCAGTTATTACGTAATTAGTTATCTGAAATATTTTATGAGTGGATAAGCGCACCGACTCTGAGTCTGGCTTGTATATTTTTACAGCAACTCTGTGGCTATCCTCTTTGGTACAGAGGAGAGGGTGTGTATGGAAACATTACTCCTGAATTTTTCATGGGCTCACTCCCTTCACCATTGTAGCTGCTGTCTCCCACAAAATTTGAGTCATACCTCAACTGTATGCATCCTCTGTCACTGCTCACGTGCCCTGGGGTGTGCAGAGGTGGAATATGTCTGAACGTCTCCAGTGAAGAAGCTGGAGGCGTTGGTTTTAACAAAAGCCATAAAGCGGCTATAGCTGAAAAGCATTCTAGAGGTAAACAGACTTCTTCCTTTGTTGTCCGACTCTTGCTCAGTAAAAGCACTTTGAATAGCACACAATTTTAGACTCTTTCTTGCTCTGTGTAGGGAGGTCAGAGGAAGGAGTTCAGTTTTCATGGTCCCTAAGACTGCAGTCTGGAGCACTACACTGTGGGAAACAGTATCCACCTGTCACCTCCAGTTACCGCCGTTCACCTAGGAGTGCGTTTGCCAGGAGCTGAGTGTTCGTGCAGCAGGTGGAAAGGGAGTTTATGTGCATGAGAAGCGCTTTTGGTTTCTTTGAGGGAAATTTCATAATTTCCTTCTTGAAACCTCACACAAAGGGCAGCTCTCTGTGCAGCAGGCGCTCA
>NW_006287548.1:1974678-1982920 GCF_000327345.1 Myotis davidii
GCTGCTCTTCAGCCCCAGGAATATCCCAGCCCAGGGCTGGGCTTGGAGAGGGATGTGGAGCAAGGAACCCCCATTCCACCGCACCCAACCCCCAACCCGGTCACCACGGTTCTGCAACCTTCCTTCTTGGTATCAAACCTTGTCCACCAGCATTAAAGTCCCACACCACACAGGTGAATGGGACTCTGCAAATGTTTGCAGAGTTTAGGAGGAAGTCCTACATCAGGGCTTCATTTTATACAAATTGAGACAGATGTCTAGCACCATCTGTATTTTAATGGAGATCAAAGCCTTAGAGTAAAACTAAGGTTGAGTTTCTGGCATCAGCCTGGAGGCAATGGGTGGGCACTAAGGGCTTCCCAGTTACCCTGAGGGGGGTGGGGGAGACAACAACCCTACCCTTATGTCCTTTTTCCTGGTCCCTAAGTCCCTTTGCTAGATCTAACCAGTTTCTCCTGAAAACATGAATTGGAGGATTCCTGAAAGGGGGTTGTTGAATTCTAAATGAACCTAGAGCACAATTCTCAACCTTTTTTATCTCATGGCACGCATAACTAATTACTAAAATTCTGTGGCACACTGAAACATAAATTTTTTTGCTGATTTGACAAAAAATTAGGTAGAATTTTCACTCATTCACACTGGATGGTTGTGGTTGTGTTGGCTGTTGTCATTTTTTATTTGACAATCTAAGGCAAGCATGTCAAACTCAAAGGCTAACACGGGCCAAATGAACGAGGCATGCGGCCCATGGGCCACGAGTTTGACACGCTTGGGAAAAGAGGTCAGCACCCTTGACCAAATAGTCAGGTATTACAGGTTTTAGAAATTCTTGCGGCACACCAGTTGAAAATTGCTGCCCCACAGCATTGGGTTGAGTAGTTTCCATGGTTTCCGAAGTCTTCTGCTGGACCAACTTCAGAGGAAGTGACTGCATCTCCTTTCTAACCTCACAGTCCATTCTCTTTCTCCCAGAGCTGGACTTGACTTAACAACAAGGAGATGTTTTGATTTTACCAGACATGGAACATAATATTTCCATCTGCAGTCCTTTCAGCCCTGCTTAAGGTTTCAGCTCCCTCGCTAGAGTGCTAGAAAGTGATATGCTTATTAGAAAACTTTGTTAATCAGAGTAGAGTGCTATGTGGCAGTTCGATTCTAATGAGGATGAGGAGCTAAATTTAATTTGAAGCTAAAGGTCAGCAAATGGTGGCAGCCTACCTTCTCTGAAGTGTTAGCTCAGTTTCCAGACTGTTTCACCTGGAAGCGTGCATACTATATTTAGTATGAAATAGCATAGAAAAGGTTTCTAATAACACCATTTCAGCACACATCTATTCCGTGAACATCAATAAGCCAAGTGCTTCGCTGCTTGGCTAGACAATTCTTATGGGAGTGGATGGCACCAGGATGTTGCAGCAATTGCTGGCAGAAAACAGAAGCCCATGAAACCATGATGCAGTGGAGAGAGTGTCAAAAACATGTCGAAATGTCCTAAATAGTGAGCTATCTGGGCAGTACCCAGGAATGGCAAAGTAGCTTGTACAAAACCATTAGGGATTTACTTGGAGTGTGTGGCTCATGAGCCAGGGAAGGAGAAATACAAAAAGGAAAGCATTCTCCAGGTGGCATTAACTTAAGGTATTGCCAAGTGGTTTGGCCCTGTACCCTCGCCCATAAATACCCCCCTATGCCCATGCACAGACCCTTCCTCACCCTTACAGGGCACCACTGTTTCCTCCCTTTTCCTTCCCACTTCACATTGCACACTTTCTTAAATCACTTTCCTGTTTTGAACTCCCACAAAAATGTGTTTATTGAATACATCCTAGGTGAGGGCACTGGACCAAGTTCTACAGAAGATATAATGAACTCTTCATATCTCTTATCTACTGGTGGCTGGGGATTAGACAGAGATTTAAACTGTATGGAACGTATGAGTGGTGGATGAGGAAAGTAAGGGCCATAATGAAAGTACAAAGTACCATGTGGATTCTAAAGCAGGAAAGACTGTTTTCTGCCAGGAAAGGTTCATGGAATAGCCTGCGCTTGGAACAAAATGCTTCTGAACTCATCTATTTCCCTCCATCTTCATGACCACCTCCAGGGCCAGTCTACTTTCAGTTCTCACTTGCTCTTCTGCAACAACCTCTATCTCTTTTCTCCAGAAAAGTTGGAGTTGTCTTCTGGTTAAATTAGATCATGTTTCCTCCTGGCTTGAAATCTTCTAACATTATCTCATTTCACCTGGAATAAAATCCAAAGATCTTACCAGGTCCTACAAAGCATGTGGGATCTCAGTGTTGGCTGTCTGCTTAACCCTGTCACTTGCCACTTCATCCATGACCATTTAGCTGCAGCCACACCATTTTCTTCCTGTTCCTTTAGCTCATCACACTCATTCCCTCCTTAGGGCTTTGGCTTTAAATATTCTCTCTCTCTAAAATGCTCTTCATAAAGATGCTTCTGGGTGGTTTCTTCTTATATTTTAGACTTTAGCTTACATAAAAGAGAGAGGCCTTTCTTGACTGCCCAGCCTAAAGTAGCTACCCAGTCACTATTTCATGACCACATTATATTTTAAGATTCTGGTGGCACTTACCATTGCTTAACATCTTTTTCCATTGGTTTGTGTATTGTCTCACTCCCCCACTACAGCATAAGGCGACAAGGTTGTGTGTCTTATACTCCCCCTCAATTCTCAGGAACAGTTCTAGTGAATAGTAGTTGCTCAGCACATACTTGCTGAATGACTCTAAGAGCAGCGGTTCTCAACCTGTGGGTCGCGACCCCTTTGGCGGTTGAAGGACCCTTTCACCAGCGTCGCCTAAGACCATCCTGCATATCAGATATTTACATTAGGAGTCATAACAGTAGCAACATTACAGTTATGAAGTAGCAACAAACATAATTTTATGGTTGGGTCACAACATGAGGAACTGTATTTAAAGGGCCAGAAGATTGAGAACCACTGCTCTAAGACTCTTAAAGGATTTCACAGGTGGAGAGTCATTCCTTTAGGTACGTGCCAGGCGTTGACACTAGAAAGACAGCTGTGAACAGGACATAGAAGGTCCCTGCTCTCACCCATATTCTATTCTTAGGGAGGTAGGCAGATGGAGATAAGTGAACAAATAATTAAGATGTGTTCATGGAGTCATCCGTGCTACAAAGGAAACAAGCAGTCTGACTGGATGGGGCATGACTTGAAGGGAATTCAGATGAGGTGGCTAGAGAAGGGAGAGCGTGCCTGGAAACACTTGCTCCCGGAGCTGTGTCAAGCTTGGGTTGTCCAATGAACCAGGGAAAAACAAGAAAGAAGCTGCTAAGCACAATAGAGAATGGTTCGTGATGTGGCGGAGAGGGAAGCAGGGGCCAATGCTGTGAACACAGACCACATGAAGTGTGGACAGTGGCTTGAGAATTCATCTGCATGTAATAACAAGGCAGTGGATGTGCTTAAAGATTGATGACATCTTAATTATATTGTTTAAAAATAAGAGGAAAGAATTACAAGTAGAAGAGGCAGGGTGGACAAGGGCTTGGAGGAGGGGGTGTGAATGAAAGCTGAGGGTATGTTTAGGAGACCATAGTGGGGTTGGAGGTGGAGGCCATGGGAAGAGACAGAGAGGATTTTAGAGCAGGAGAATTCTGTGAGCAGAGCGTTGGCTAACCTGGCCATGAATGAGAATGGAGTTGGGGTGGAAAGACTAATTGCCACCGGTTCCTATGATCTGTGCAATGAGTATACGAACTAGACTCATGGAAGAGGAATACATGGGAGGGCACATTGCTAAAGGCAATTAATTACAATCGACTGTATGTAGAACATATGAGGGCAGGCAACAGTAGCATAAAATAAGATAATATTGACACTAGTAGCAGCTTGTTTATTGAATCTTACCTTGTGCCAGGCATTATTCTAACTACTTTAAATTTAATAGCTCATTTAATCCTCAAAACAACCCTCTGGGGTCTTACTCTGTTACCCCCATTTTGTAGAAAGAGAGGTTGCATAGCTTCCCCAAGGTAGGGAGGAAGGAGGTGGCAGCACCAGGGCTTGGCTCCAGGCAGTCTGGCTCCAGAGTCTGTGCTCTGAATGCCAACCATTGTTGCAAGCCTGGATGAGTGGGGAGAAGCGATTAAAAAGCCAGGAAGATAGCGGGGAAGGTAGCTTTTAGGGGAGAAGGGAGCAGAGGGTTTGTGGATAAGTCAAGTGTAAGATGTTGGTACATTTCAGGTGCAAACAAGAGCAAGGACTGGGCGTGGCCCCTGAGGCTTCCTCGAGGTGCCTGGTGGAGGTGGAGATCTTCGTGTAGACGGGCTGTGGTGAGGACTTGCCCTGTAGGAGGCCCTCGGGGATCATCTGTTGAACAAACAGATAGGCGAGTACATAAGTGAACATGACAAGGGATATGATCACCAAAGCCCTCGGAGTAAACAGCATCCCCAAGAGTGAACACATAGACAACAAGTCGTTAGAGAATCTTAGAGAAGGCCTTGCATAGAGAACAGTGGCAGGGACACTGAGGAAAACAGACAATGAGATTGGAAGCAGGAAGGAAACCAAGAGGAGAGACCTGCAGGGAAATTGCTGTCGGTGTCCAGTCCTGCAGAGCGAGGGTTCGGGTGAGCCACAGAGAGCAGGCCCAGCCGTGCTGAGGTGCAAACCAGATCACCATCAGCTCAAAAGAGAGGATGCCAGATGGCAAAAGGAGGCAACAGCGATTCTTTCAAAAGTTGGTAAAAAGGGGAAAAGAGAGAAAAAGAGGCAACAGCTTGACCTTAACCAAGTAGTAAGAGCTGCTGGACAGTCACAGTCCACAGAGGTCCTTTTATTGCTCCTGAGGGAAGACTATTAACAAGTCTTTGGGCCTCAGCAAGGGGGTGTGAGTCTGTTCCTCTACTGATGCGGGTAGTGGGGGCCCATCTGCCTAACAGAGGGTTACCTCAAGCTTTAGGCTCCACCTGAGTCAGGGCCATGCCCTGGCAGAAACTCTGCCACGGTGGGTACGTGGCATAATAGCTCTTTGGATTAATTTGGTGACACGCCCCCCCCCCCCTTTAGAGGAAGGGTGGGGAGTTTATAACATCATTCACGGGCCGTACAAAATGATCAATTTGAAAATTAGCCTGCGGTATTTGGTAAAACATTTCATTATCTCACCCCTAATGCCTTGGCAGGGCCAGACAAAATGATTTTGTGGGCCTTATGTGGCCCTTGGGCCGGACGTTCCCCACCCCTGATTTAGACGATGGTAGAAAGTACTGACATCATCACGCTGCTGATTTCATAGAGAAGCAAGACTTACTTCTCCACTGACAAGAATTTGTGGCACTCAGCAGCTGTTTGCAAAAAGAAAATAAAGCAACCTCTGCCCCCTTCTTCAGAATTCTCTGGACTTACATCTGTCTTCCCAGCTGTGAGCTGCTGAATTCCAGGGTGCAACACCCAGGGAGACAAATGGGAGGGCCATGCAATGAATAATGACATGCTGCTTAAATATCAATCTTGGTTTATTGTGTGTCCATGGGCACATGTCTTCAAATTCAAGTGGCTGCCTCTCTCTCCCTTTCAATGTCTGTCTATAAACTTTCATGGTATTAAGCCTATGTTTTAATAAATATTTTGTTTGCTGTACTCCCATTAATATTCATAGGGAATGGAGCACTTTGGGTTTTGCGATTTCTAATAAACATCGATGGTGTTACTAGTTTGTACTGAGCATTCAGTACGCTCCATCAAAATGGCAGCTCTAATTAGGTTCCTTGAATTAGCTAATGGATTTTGAGAAAGATCGCTTAGAAAGCTCTTACAGCTGTCCAAGATATCCCTGCCATGGCAGAAAGACAAAAGGCCCCTGGAAGCTACAGACTTCAGAGCTTTAGAAACGCAGCTGACAGTTAAAAAGATAAATTACGTTCATATTTTTCTAGTGAAAGTCCTAATACTGAATTAATGTTATTCCTGTAGTGAGCATCCATTAAGAAGCTCATTTTATTATGAGGATGCATTTTGACCATTAGCTCTTTTCTTTGGCTCCTCCACCCTCCCCACTCTCCTTTTTCTCCCTCCAATTCCCCAGATATTTTGGATCCAGTATTAAAAAGCTTCTTTGAAGAAGAGGGAAATCACTCCCTTCCCACCCTTTTTGGGGGGGAGGGAGTAGATTATACATTTAGAAGTTTTCTTAGATATACAGTAAGCATTCAGTTCAAAAATGAAAAAGTAATATAGAAGAACATAATTTTAGTGATTTAATTTAAGCTGTGGCTTACATTTTACATAGAACTTGGGAGGGGAAAAGGCTTCTAGCTAGTGAGCTTGTTTGCACTTGGATAGAAGATGCTTTTGTGGGATAGAAACAATCTGGAAGAAAATGTAGCACCTCTTCCTTCCATCTTGATGTAGAAGGCACACGTAACACAAGGCCATGCAACGTGGTCTTCCTTCTTCCTTGCTAAGAATAAATTTCTTTGACAAATGATGAACCGATGGCATCTGAATGATTGTACTTAATATATCTGCAAATAGGGAGAAAAAAATAATATTTGTTAGTGGGAAGCACAGTAATTAAGTTCATGACAAAGCACAATCTTGAAACAAATAGTTACCCACAAGTCCCGTCTAGCTGGCCGTGTTCCTACTCATTAATTCTCTCTGTTCCGCATAACACTGGGTTTCCCATCTATCCACGGAGAAAACGAATACCTGTTACTTTTTAATCTGGAAAGCTGCATTTCTCTAGGAACACAGTCAATCCTTTAGGGGCAATGTTCTCTGGGTCATTAACTCTCAACCATCCAAATACTGTTTTTCCCCCTGTGAGTCCTCGTAGCTCCTCTGTTTTCCTATGTTCTGCCCGCCTTTTGGCCTGTGTTCTGCTCATTAGTATCTTAACCAAACCAGCGGCTGGGCCAGGAAAAGAATGTGAAATGGCAGTCCATTAATTGGGGGATTGTTTACAGCTCTAGGAAAACACTGGTTGGGGAAAAACCCAAAGTTGTTGGTTTAAATGAGAGTTTTCCAAATCATCCGTAGCGTCTATTTCTCGCGCTCTTCCAAACCTTCCATTCCTGCCTACAACTGAGAGAGCTCACGGGAACGCTGCTGCTAGGAAAGCTGTTGGAACCGGGGATGAGAGAGGGAAGAACGGTGGCGCAATATATAGCTTACAGATGGGGCAGCTGCTTTGCCTCAGGATGATGTAAACAAAGCAGAAAAGCATTGTTATATGAAGTGTCAAAAAACAGAGGCCCCGTTTCCTCAATCCTTCCCCGCACGTGACTTTGCCACGGCGGATCAAAAGCACAATTGACATGATGTTTATTGAAAAAACCAGCAACTGTCAGACTGTTGAGAGGCTACCGAAAGCTCAAGAAAGGCATGTGTTTTATTCCTTTTCATGGGAGGGGGGGTCATTTATAGAGTTCAATTGTCGACGGCAGAGAGCCTAATTCCCCTCTTCCACAATCATCACCACGAATGTATTCGTTCGCTTCTCAGAGCACAGACAGCTACAAATTGCTCCCCGGCAGGTATGCAGGCACGGCCTCCCCTCGCCTGGAGGGGCGACGGCTATTTATTAATTAAGGTTCTGTGACTGCTTTCGCTGAAAGTGCCAGTGACAATAAAAGTCTTTGTCAACCATAATGGGTTGGTTTCATTTGCTTTGTTTTGTTTTTTTAACTTTTTGCCCTCCCATTTGGCAGCCTGTGCCCTGTTCCTAATGGGAAATTTATCACTGTATTAACGATGCGTCATGCTTCATCACCAGTTGATGTTACTGGTTAAACAAGGGCCCTGGCTATAGAAAATGTTCTGTTTCCAAGCTGAAGGGAAATCTCCGTGTCCCATTGCCTCGAACTGAAGTGACCCTCCAACCTCAGCCTCCAACAAGTAGGGAGATGGAAATAGGGGGTGGCCTTGGCCAATGATACGGTCAACCTTGTC
Organism: Myotis davidii; assembly: GCF_000327345.1. NCBI lineage: Eukaryota > Metazoa > Chordata > Mammalia > Chiroptera > Vespertilionidae > Myotis > Myotis davidii. The sequence goes on from NW_006287548.1 coordinate 1,982,633, forward strand.
TCTTGAACTCTACATGCACTCAAGGAACCATTGAATAGCAATGCAAAGAAAATCCATAGAGGTTCATTTCGTAGGGTATAATGTGTGGGGTCAAAGGAAGTCAGGGTCTCCCAGGGCTATCCTGCTGCAAAGAAGAGCTCTCATGATAGTGCTGCCATATTTAAAATCCTCCAGTGTTCCCACATCATCGTCCTTTTGGGAAAGACCGGCATAAGGAGCTGTCCAAGTCCTTCCAGCTTCATTCCCCACCCACTGCACCACTCCTGCTATACCTGCCATGTCCTTCCA
>NW_006287548.1:1983051-1996261 GCF_000327345.1 Myotis davidii
GTCCCTCCCACCTGAGCGTGCCCAGTCACCCTCCCTCTGCCTGCTCTCCTCTCTCCTCAAGGCCCTTCCCGGTCTCCTCAAGCCAACCGGTCACCCCTCAACCCCCTGACCCACTGCCGGACATCATGATACTTGTGATACTTCCTCATCATCACTGCCACACTGCACTGTATCCACGGCCCTCATGTGACTGTGAAATCTCTGAGGGTCCAGTTTTGGGTCTTAATCCCCTTTGTACCATTAGGACCATAGACATATAATGTTTAAGAATAAATAATAAATGTGCATATCTGAAAACGTTCAGAGGATTATTGGAAAATGTTTAAGAAAGCAGTTGATCTAAGTTTGATACCAATCAATGTATTAGTTTCTGAGCTGTTCTGAAAAGCATGCTCCTAGACAGGAGCTGTAGGAATGTGAACGTCTTTTCAAAACAACTGGAACACACTGGGAGGTGGTGCTCCAAGCTGTCTCTGTCCCGTAAATCCCTGGAGTCAGAAGGTCAGCGAGAGGTGACAGGATATAGAGCTCACGTTACACCAGGCAAATGAGCGCTGTGGGATGTTCTTGGATTTGGCATCCTTTGGGACCTAAGTAGATGTGAACGTTTCAGGTGGCTCTTTGGAGTTGAGAATCTCTTTGGATTGGCTAACTATTATAGCCTTATTTAAAATGTCTAGAGCTCAGTATTCAGCATAAAGGTGTAAAAGGAATGAAAGGAATTGGGTAATATCAAAAATGTTCTTGATAGATTCTTAATTGCTTTTATGCTAATAATTTCAGAATACTTCATGTAGACTTCTATGCTTATGAGATAGTATGATTTAACACCATATATGTGATCATTAAGATCGGCCCCACAATCACATATCGGTGTGACCCATATGTCCCTTCTGGGTGTTTGGGTAGTTTATTATCATATATCCCTTTGATGTGTTGGTAAGGACTAGTTTACATATCTTATTATTTAGAAGGCTTTGTCTCCAAACATTTAGTGTTGAGCTCCTAATCACAATTTTTAGCTTCTTTCAATTGAAAACCTTGTTCTTTTATATATTGTCTTCCTTTGTCACTTTTGTTATTTTCCTAAGGGAGGAAAAATAAGCCTTGTTATGTGATTAAGAAATTACTGTTTTCATCTACTGACATTTAGTTACCACAGCATACAATAGCCTATCCTGATTGATATAATCCTCCAAGTAAAAAAAATTTAAAAAAAAACAGTATGCATGCACTAAATCATTTAGAATCTGCTTATTTTCCCTTAAAATTCTGTAGTCAATTAGGTCCTATTTTCTTACAGTCTAAAAGGAAAGGTCTAGGTGGCAGCTTGGGAATCAGTGGCCTTTGATGGCATTCTGAGATCTCCTGGGAGAAGATGAGCTTCTCTCTTCTTTCCTCTGAGGAAGAGGGAATTGTATGGAAGCCCAGGAAATTCCCAAGGTTTTCTGGCCTGCTGCCACGAAGGCCTATTTTTCCCAGAATAGACTCTGAAAGTTTAATTCCCATCTAAATGTCAGATATGTATTTCTAAACTTCAAGCTGTGTTTTACTTAAGCCTAGAAGATAATTTCATCTTGCAAGTCCTACACTTATAGATGAGAATTTCTTTGACAAGTGTGTGTGTGTATGTGTGTGTGTGTGTGTGTGTGTTGTAATAATATTAATTTGCTCACATACTGTGTAAGCAACCAAAGTTTATTTCTCCTTAAACTATATTTTGTTCAGCTCAATAGTGCGAATAAGAGTTAAAGGTTTTATAGGTTCCTTCCATTTACCTTTTTATCAATATTTTGCTAATTTTATTTTGGGCCATAAAACTCTGAAAAACCTTATGTTTCATGTAGATTCATGTCTTAAGGTTAGTTTCTAAAGTCATTAGGTGAGACAAAAATTGTGTATAGTCAGAACAGACCTTGGAAAACACTTAAGGTGAAGGCTGTTTTGGACCCTACGTGACCTCTCACTATATCCACCCCATACTGTGTCCTTGAGCACCATGTCAGGTGGCTGTTCCCTGGTGGAGAAGTTGGCTTGCATGCAAGGGGCCATGTTGTGCAAAGAATGCATAGCTTGAAACATTGGAATTGAGTTCAACACAATGTCAAAGTTACATTATGAGAGGTGCTTAGGAACTGACACCAACCCAGGGAAACCAATGTGCTTGTGTCCAGGGCCATGTGCTCATTACATGGACTGGCCTGTGGGAACACTAACACAACTTAAATTGCCGCACACACCCCCACCACACACACACACACACGCACACACACACACACACACACAGATCCCCATTTTTCTCTACACTCAAATATTTGGTGCATCAGTTAAACAGTTGGGATGCAATGTCACTATATTTCAACCATGTAAGAACAGCTGTAACTACATGAATTATAATTGAGAGCATGGTTTGTTTACCATCTTTAATGAAAGACACAGTGAATGCACAGTTCCAAATTGATCCAAATCTATTTTTCTTTGCATCTATGTATGTTTGTTTTGCAAAGTTGTAGAGTAGAAATGAAGGGCTAATTTTGCAACCACCCAGTGTAAACATTTCAACTAGATTTTTTAACAACGAAAGTTACCACATGAAACACTTGATAAATTCTTTCTGTGACCTCCACATACCTTGTGGTGTTAATAAAATTGGCAAAATGTCTTGAGACAATATGTATCCTATGTTTATACATAACTCTAAATGTGTCCAGTAGTTGTGTAAATTATTTAAGGCTCAAGAATACCGCGCTGTGTTGGAGGAAATGTATTAGAATACTATTCAAAATATGAATAACTCACCTGGATATTTTATGACTAATGGCAAAACTGGCTTCTGACATTTGAACACAGTCAGGAGGTCATTGTGCAGTATCAGAACAATGAAATTATGTGTTTCTGGCTTTTAACGGTGAGTTGAAGCTGCTGTGTGTTGTTGAACTGTGAAAACACTGTCAATATCACTCCAAAGACATTCTGCCTTTGCTGGAAACGGAGACAGAGAAGCAGGATGTTCTGATGAGAGGCGATCTGCGTAGAGATTGGCCTCGCTTTGTCTCAAGTGATAAAGACCAAAGGTAGAGCAATGCCTTTTAACAGAAGAGGAGATGACATTGATCTGGGGAGATTCGCAGTCACAACAATCAATCACATGGGAGAAAGTTGTCCTTCATGCATCAATGAGATTGCTTTCAACGATAAACGGCAGCGTGGTTCGTAGTGTGAGTAGGAATGCTTGCCATTATGCAATCGAAAGTGCCAGGGAAGGGGCCTTTATACCCACTAAGGCTTGATTCACCGGGAGTCAAGGTCCAGTCCAGGGTTAAGGTTTCCAGGAAAAATCTGCAAGCGGTAGGCGTCAAAGTTGACTTCACCGAGTTAGGGATGGAGAAAACAAAACAAAGATCTCCAAGAGAGCAGATGCTGAAAGCAGGCAACATGTTGAGAAAGACGAAAGGTCAAGACTCGGGTTGCCATGGCAAAGCCAGGCACCCAGGTAAGCCAAGTCACGCTGTGGGTTGTAGCTGCGAGGTCAGCATGCCCCCGGCAGCATCAGCATGGCCCGGAGGAATAACTGTGTTCAGGATTACAGGCTGAGCGAATGCATCACTGTGCTTTCTCTTCCTCTTCTAACCCTACTTGCATATCAATCTCTCGGCACAGGTTTTTTTCCAACTTCCCCACATGATCCTGACATAGGAAGCGATTTGTTGAATTCTTAGTAATTTATGCAAAAACATACTTTTCAAAGTTACATATTAGCAGAGAGCACTGTTTTTTTTCTCCTATTCTGCCACCAGTTTTTTTCTTATGTGACATTAAATATTCTCTTTAAATGGCTAAGCATTGTTCCTTCACCTTCTACGAAGTAGAGGTCAGAGATAATTGACAAATGTATCCCCGGAAATAAAGGCAGAGTCTAGATGTGGACAGTTTGTTTTGTCTGTTAATAATATGCTTCTCTCTTTCTCTAAACTCATTATTCTTGATTGAGGAATTTTTAGGCAGTCATAATAAGCAAGCAAAGGGCTCTCCATTTCAATGAATTATTTAATCAACAAGATAACTTAAATCTGATAGATATTAAATGTCCATATGAGGAAAGGTATATTCTTATTATTTGGGGAAACATTTTAGCAAAAAATAATTTAAAGTGATAAATAGTGATGATGAATTTGGGAAGAAATTAGAAAAAAATTCCCAGGTGTGGTTCATGGGTCCTCAGTTATAGGTCCCAAAATTTCACTGGATGGACTAAGCCATGAAAAATCTTACCTGTCAATGTACCTTTCAAAAAATAAGTATAAGAAATTGGGAGCAGGAGAAGATAGGGAATTTACATAATCATAATATTTACTGAATATTTTTACACTGGATAATTTTTAGAGCTTTTCAGGACTAAAGTATCACTTGAAGAATTCTATAGAATTAGGCCCCATTAAAAGCCATTGTTTATTATTTAAGCTCCTTTAGTGTATATGGGCCACTATATAAATGCATTTTTGCTATGAAAGGCAAATCTGTAGAGTATTAATGTAAGTGCTTTTGGGCTATAGTTTCTGTAAATCTTCAAAAGCCTTTTGAATTAATGAGCCTGAATGCATTTATAAGAATCTCTAGGGACTTTTATTTGACAGGGATCTTTAGCACCAACAGAAAATAAGTAACAGTTGTGTCCATGACTGTCTGTCTTCGACGGAATAGTCTTTTCCAGAAACTAGTTTAAAGTAAAATTGGTCAAATAAGATTGCATATAGATTTTATTTTAGATTATATTTCATTCGTGTTATCGGGAGTGTTAGTGACCCAGAACACAGGTACTTTGAGAAGTCTGTTCCCACTTTCAAAAAAAACGCCCTGTTTTCTAAGGCAACAATGGTACTGCTAAAATTGAAGTTTATAACAATGATAATTTTTAGGTCCTCGAATGCAAAAACCAAAACCAAAACAACAACCCGGGGAGTGTGGGTGTGGGGGGTGAAGGGGGCGTGGGGAGAAACAGGTAAAGATTGGCATCCTGGCGTTTTTAAAAGGCTACAAAAATGTTTTTCTTCACCCCATATCTTTCAAGAAGTTTAACCCTTTTTAAGAAAACCTTAAAAATCCCACCCTTTTATGTACAGAAAGGTTGACACCATATTTATATAATGAAACATTTAGTGATAAACTTCAAAATAACATTTTACAGAAACTTCATACAAAATTAAAGAGTCTATGCAACCCCAAACTTACAAATACTCCGTGTTCTGATAATTGTTGGCATGTACTCATCTAATTCACATCGTTTTGTTCAGTGACTTCGTAAGGATTGCCACATCCAGGGAGGAATACTCCTGTGAAGGCTCCATTTTACAAAGACTATGTCTTAACCACATCGCCTTTCTGGACCCCAGGCTGGTACTTGCAAATGAGGGCTGTCCTCACCAAAGGCAAACACCTCTGCAGACGCAGAGCTGCGGGTCTGAAAGCAGCACGGCTCATTGGAATTAACCACGTGCCATTTAATCGCAGTGTGCACATTTTTACATACATGCCTACTAAGGCATAAACACAAAATCACCCCAAGTTAATTCACAAGCCCAACAGTGGTTCATTGTCAGTGATCAGCTCCCCCTTACTCAGTCGGGGTGAACTTTCCTGGGAGCGGCCTTGGCTACTAGTCTGTCCTGGTCCGCATCCAGCACTTCTCTCTCTTTCATGTGGGATCTTTGTCCCATGTGGATTCTCTTTCACACCCCATTCAGTTTTATACCCATTTCCCACATACGCCTGTTAGAGATGTAACATTAATTATCCAGAACTCTCTGTCTGCAGTTGCTCCAACATCATTCTTGAGTGAATATGGACTTTGTTGCATGTCTTTCTATTGCTTTAGCTACTTTTACTTCTATTTTTATGGCACAGATCTGTGCAGATAAACGTGTATCAGAAGGTAGGGCTGTAAATGTGCTCTGCTAAGTTCCCTCCACCTGGATGTGCCTGTGATCTGCTGCTAGAAACGCCTGCTGCGTTTTAGTGCCTTTCTGGCGAGGCAACATGATATGGACTCAGGGTTTGCAGTCACCCAACCCCTGGCCCACCGCTCAGCAATCGTGCTGCTCAACTTCTCTGAGCCTTGTGTACTCACCTGTGAAATGTCAGTAACAGCGTCGTCCTCACATTTTGATGGAGAGTTAAGTGAGATGAAGTATGTAAAGCATAAGTATTAAACTTGGGGAGTTATAGGAGCTTAATAAATATTGCTTTCCCTTTTCCAGCCTGCAGCAGTAATGGGAGGAGACTATGGCAAGCCCAAATGAACACTCGTCTTAAAGTGAACTTCAATTGAGTTCATTATGAACTGGGAAGAACAAGATTAGATTTTGAAGGAGCAGATGATGCCTCACTGTGATACTCATTGCATATGGGCACATTACTCTAGGTGGCTATGAAGAAAAAGATATGGCTAATGAACTCCATTACAGCTCTAAACTCTGTCCAGCTCTCAAGTGCTATAAGAAGAGCCTATGTAACTGCATGCCTGTCTTTTATTAAAATACTAGAGGCCCGGTGCATGGATTCATGCACTGGTGGGGTCCCTAGGCCTGGCCTGTGCCCTCTCGCCACCTGGGAACCCTTGGGGAATGTAGGACTGCCAGTTTCGGCCCAATCCCCACAAGCTAGACTGAGGGAACTCACCAGTGCACAAATCCGTGTACTGGGCCTCTAGTATGCATATAAGATATTTGGTTAATCTCTTCCTTACCCCTCCCTCCCCCCTTCCATCTGAGATTCATCAGTCTGTTCCATGTTTCCATGTCTGTGAGTTGAGCATCTGCCCCCTAGTGGTCAGAGCGCATCATAGCTACTGGTTGAACAGTTGAATGGTCGCTTAGGCTTTTAAATATAGATATTTTTATTGATTTCAGAGAGGAAAGCAGAGAGAGAGAGATAGAAACATCAGTAATGAAAGAGAATCACTGATCGGTTGCCTCCTGCATGCCCCACCCTGGGGATCGAGCCTGCAACCTGGGCATGTGCCCTAACTGGGAATCCAACCATAACCTCCTGTTTCATTGGTCAAAACTCAGCCTGAGCCACACCAGCCTGGCTACATGTCTGCCTTTAAAGATACTGGTATAACCAGTATAATTTACAAGAAATCACTACAATATAAATCTGTTTTGTTACACGGTTTAAATTCATTTTACATAAAATTTTAGCACGTTGAAAGTATAAGAGTGGCCTGATCACCTACATATAAATATAGCTATAATACAAGCCTTTCTTTTTTTATAAAATGGCTAACTTTATCCAGTGAACAATTACTACAGAAAGGCAAATTTTCTATCTAGCAATGTGGAGATGGGGTTATTGATGCTTTGCTCGATGTTATATGGTTGCAATAGTATTTGAGTTCCATCATAATCTGACATCACTTCTGAAGCTATTAGGCAAAATATTTCCTAGAATCACTACTGCTAAATCCCATAAAGCCAGAAAAATAAATAGATAACATGTAATAAAGGAAGGAAAGTAGGAGTCCTCAGAAAGTAAGTTCTCAAGGCTAGGGTTAACTTTCATTCTGGGCTAGTATGTGGCTTGTGGACCCAATCTCTAAGATATCCTATCTAATAAAAGACAAAAAGGGTAATTAACCATACCTATGCTACACTTCCCATTGGCTAATCAGTGAGATATGCAAATTAACTGCCATCTAAGATGGCAGCTGGCAGCCAGGCAGCTTGAAACTAACATGAGGCTTGCTTGCTTCAGTGACGGAGGAAACCAACGTTCCCGGCCTGCCTTGCAGGCCTCTGAGCATGCAGTTTGAAACATTTTAACAAATATAAAAGCAAAAAAAAAAAAAAAACAGTAACCAGCTTTCAGTGAGCTGGGATCTCAGAGCTGGAGTTGATACAGAGTTTCGATTATAGAACCGAAACAAACCAGATACCTACTTTCAGCAGCGGAGGCCATGATTCCTCATCTCTGTGGAGCAGAACAATAAAACCTACCTTTTGCCCAGCTGGCATGGCTCAGTGGTTGAGCATCAACCTATGAACCAGGAGGTCATGGTTTGATTCCCAGTTGCAGGCTCAATCCCCAGTGTGGGGCATGCAGGAGACAGCCAATCAATGATTTTTTTCCCATCACTGGTGTTTCTCTCTCTCTCTCTCTCTCTTGTTTCTCTCTCTCTCTCTCTCTCTCTCTCTCTCTCTCTCTCCCTCTCCCTCTCCCTCTCCCTCTCCCTTTCTCTCTGAAATCAATAAAATATATATATATATTTTTAAAAAAAACACCTACCTTTCCATTTTATTTGATATATTGAGCTATTTACAGCACCTGTTAAATAAGAATTGGAAATAAACTCAAGTGCCAGCTCTTGCAGATTGGTAGTGGCTTTCTGAAGTTCTCAGAAGGATCCTAAGATCATGTCTAGGGTCACTGGGAAAGAATGCTGTAATTGATTAGTGATGTCTGCTCTGGGCAAAAAATGGAGTAAATAAAAGTCTGTAACAATATATTTACTATGTAAGTTTCTATCAATTATAACTATTATGATTATTGTTGCTATTATGACGTGGTATTTTAATATTTATTTTCACATTTCTGCATCCTCAACACAAAATGGAATCAACTGCTTTGGTAACAATAGCTGTGTATATCACTTTTATTGATGTGATGGTGAGCTTTTGTATATTGTCTGCAGAGAAGAGCTAAAAAATGAAACCAAAATTTGCTGTTCCTAATTTTATTATATAAAACACCCGCTTGAAAAAAATATGATACAGGTACTAACAGTAGAATGGGAGTTGGAGAGGAAAAGAAAAAGAAGAGACAATGTTGAGATGTAGTTCCAGGTTATGACAGATATGTACGGTGTCCATATCTTCTTTAAAATACCCACAGGAGGGAGAAGGACAGCTTGTCTTGCACTGAGATGGTCCATGACTTTCTAGTGTTTTTTTTTTCCTATTTTTTTCTCTGAGGCCAGATTTCTTTTCTGAGTAAATAGTCATGTTCCTGTCAACCATAAGAGATTTTCTGAATCCTAAACAGCTGATTTTGTATTCTTGCCCCAATCCCTCTCTTTGAGAACTAAAATCTGATTGAACCCATATTTTAAAATTTATGTATTTATAGATATATAGAATAGTTTACAGTCTGAGTATGTTTTCTTTCTCTACCACAAATGTAGGAAAGTGGTGGGTTTTGTGTTTTTTAAAATGATGCCTTAATCAGTTTCTTTTTTTTTCTTTATTACTGATGACCTCTTTCTGCTTGAATTCAGTGCTTCAGTTTCTCTGGGTAAACTAATAGATTATGTATGTGAGTTTGCACTGTGTTGACTAAACTTATCTGGTGAGTTTGACTGCAGCTCATGCTTTCACGTAATCAGCAGACACTGCACATTGGATATGGGTATCATAGCTCCTCATACTCAGGAGTGAGGCAAGCTGTTCCAGAGAGCTTTCTGTAGTTTGGAAAAGCATATCAGGCCTTCCAACTTTTTTTCAAGTGCTCAAGAAAAACTATTTTAAAAAAGAAAAGAAAAGCATGGTATAGAAACAGAATTATTTGAGAGTGTTGAAATACATATTGAAAAAATATAAAGGTATGTGATCTATCAAGGTTTGTCTTTTCTTAGCCAAAGGCATCAGCTACCGAGTGTATAAGGTACATAGAAAGCCTAGCCCCAGATACAAACTTTGTAGAGAGGTTGGAAGATAGCAACACGTGGTCCTGCTTTTAATTAACTTACAATCTAGTTTGGGAAGAATGTTTTTCCTCCAAAAGATATTTAATCATCATTTTCTTGTTATAGTTTACAAGTATAATTTTTAAGTGTTTTAACAAAATAGTAGGTGACCTCTTTCTATTGTTTTCAGAGATCTTATTTTATATCTTTGTTAAAGTTAAAACTCAACTGTAATACTGGGGGATGTTTTGGGCTTGTAAAGCTCTTCACAATGGGGCCCCTACTTACCTTTCTGTTACACCTGTCTCTCTCTTCTTTTTTAAAAAAACACAAGTGCTCAAGAAAAACTTCTCTTTCCTGCTCCACCCATATGCTCTGTATACTGAAGCAGTGATTCTTACAGACTCATGAAATAGGAGTGTCATTATGGTTGTTGTTACAAATTGAGTTAAAATACTAAAGTTTGCAAGGAATATGCTTTTGTCACTAAAGTAAATTCAAAATATCCCAGATCACCAACACACGCACTTTTATTCTACTGTGCTTCCTCAATAAGAGAAGAAAGAGAGCATGTACCACCTGATATGTGCATGAGGCAGGACAAATGAAGCTGAGACCTCTGCTTGCCCCAAATAACTTACTTGCATTCCCCAAAACAAGATGCTTTCTCATTTCTGTCCTTTACACTGCCCTTTCCTTTGTCCAGAATTTCCTCATCTTCCCCAACTGTTGAGTACCTTCATGATTCAGCCAAGGTGTCACCTCCTCTATGGAGCCTTCCGTGATCTTCCTCTGTGGCCCTGCGCTCACCTTGTTGAAGTTTAAGCAGTCTGTTTCCTCACTGTGCAGACTCTGTTATAGCACCTGTCACAGTGGGTTGTAGTCTTTATCGCTATCAGTCCCCTAACTCCCAGACTGTGCGCTTTTTGCAGACAAGGACTGTGAATTGTCCATTTTTACTTTCCCAGATCTTAACTTAAGGTCTGACACAATAGGGCTCTCAGTTATACCTCAGATGAACCAAAGAAGTTGAACAACTGTGAGTTCTGCCTATCATTCCTTTCTTGTTTCCTAGCCCTGAATTGTATCTCATGGTGTTGGTTCTATTGAAATGAGGGAGACAAATACTAGCTAAAATGGAGCCACTGGCTGACCAGTTTGGGGTTGAGTGGATGGGTCACTGGAGAATCTATAATTCCTGAGAGGAAGAAGTGGTAAAGTAGAGAGAGCACCTTGGACTATTAAACAAGTGGACACGTTCTACTATCACCCGCTTTCTCTTTTTCTTTTTTACTTTTTGGCCTGGCTTACACATTGACATGTACATGTACCTCACCCGCCCACACTCTAAAAATGCATGAGTCTCATTGAATTGAACACTGGCACATGCCAACTCTGTGTCACATCCAATCTTCAGGTCAAGCAACTTGTCTCAAATAGGCAATAATTACTTGAGAAAATGAGATACCCACATGAAAATGTAACCAAATTTTGTGTGTGTGACTATAAGAAAAATGTGATGGCTCTTTTAATTGCTCTAAAGGTCAGGACCTTTTCTTACCTTCTCACTCAGAAGGCACTTACTAAGCTCAAGTCAGATGTTCTGACCCTTGAAGCTAAAGGTATGCATGTCAGGACTGGTTTTTGTTCATTGTTATTACTGATTTCACAGTTTTCCTAGCATAGTTGCCTGACATTATTGAATCTTCCAAATGCAGATGTCAGCTCCTTTAACAAGAAGATCAAACAGTGAGTTTCCAGGGTGACGTGCACTGTGTGACCATGTTTGTTTGTGTTCTGTAGTGGCTATCCCATGAGTGGAGGTGCTGATCGCATCCAGAAGTTGCGGAAGGAGTATTATCAGGCTCGGAGGGAAGGTTTCACATTATATGAGGACGACGAAGGAAGAGCAAGGCCATCTGACTATGACCTTCACTGGGTAAGCCCATGCCTAACTCCAATTATTGAAATTACTAGTATCTTTAACTGAGATAGTTTAGAGCAGAAGAACTCGGCCAAGGATGATCTAAATATATCGTTATATTTGGGTTACCCCAACCACAGCCATTCCATTCCTATTAGTCCACCAGACCCTCTCCCACAGAAGTTGTTCACATAAATCAAACCACACTCATGCACAGTAGTTCATTTTAATTGCTCTCATATTTACTCCCTGTTGGACTTGTATACCAACTTGGAGGGGAGCAGATGTTTGCTGTTTTAAAGAGGACAAGGAATCTTTGTTATCATCTACTGCACCCTAGTCTTTGCCCTCCATCTTGGGTCTCAGACATCTGGCCAAACATTAATGGAACATGCAACGTAAGTCATTAAGCCTTTGAGAAATGGGTATTAGAGTACATTTCAGAAGGGTTGTCTTCAGAGATATCAATTGTTTATACATCACACCTGAACAATTCAGATTTTGCTGATCTTACCAGACTCCAAGATCATTTTATTTTGAGGCAAGGGCAGTTTTTGTATTAGAAAATTCTCTTTACCAATCCTTCAGCATTTGGGAACAGAAAAGAATATTTTGACCTCTAGAGAGGTAGACTTTGTGTTTGTTTTTTTTTCAGGGTAGTGATTCATTCTCCTATCATTTTCAAGAAGGCAAAGCTGTACTTACAAAATACATTTGACTCTTGAGCATCCACAAAAATGCCCAAGAGGAGGGTGCTTAGAGTTTGATTAAAAGTGCATGTTGCCCTGGCCAGTGGGACTCAGTTGGTTGGGCATCATCCAGTGAACCGAACGGTTGCTCCCTTCCTCTCTCTCTAAAAATCTAATTTTTTTAAAAGTACATGTCACATACTTAAAATAGTGCCAGAGACTGGGTTTTGGTGTTCAATATACATTAGCACTCATTGCTGCCATCATCACTGGAGCAGAGCTTGTGTGGTAATAGTGACAGCCTCTCCGTGAGTCAGCTCTCACTCACCCTCTTTGATGACCACTGCCTGCTGCTACAGTTCTTAGTGCTTTCTTGAGAACCACATAAGAAACTCGCTTATTCCTAGTGGTCACTAAAGACACCAGCTCTTTTGAAAGGCAAATCTGTTTTTGAAAAGTTTTCTGATGTTCACACTCCTATTTATGCTCACAAGGTCAGGGTTGGAAGAGCAGAGTCTGGTAACTGAGCTGGTTGCCTCTGGTGTTCACTTCAGTGCTGTGGCTTCCTGTGTGCGGCCCTCAGCACGTTCCCACTGCTGTTGAAGAGCCTGTCTGAGCATTCAGCACCGTTGTGCAGAGCATATAAAACTCCCAGCACCAGTAGGTTCTTCCACATGCGATAGACTTTAAAAACACTCATCAGAAAGGCATAGTAAAAAATAAATAAATTAAAATTAAAAAAAAAAGAAAGGCATAGTAAGGATTGGCAGCCTTCTGCCAAATGGCTCCCACCTCTTCCAGAGACAGGTGTCTTGCGGCTGTAGGTCAAAGCAAACAGCTATTTATTGTCTTGATTACAGACATTTGAATTAAGCAGAATGACATTAGCAGTGATGAGGCAACTGGTCACTGATATTC
>NW_006287548.1:2003201-2003743 GCF_000327345.1 Myotis davidii
TTTGGGAAGAGAAAAGAAAATTTTGTCCCCTATAGAGGTAGACATTGTGTTTGTTTTTTTTTCAGGGTAGTGATTCATTCTCCTATCATTTTCAAGAAGGCAAAGCTGTACTTACAAAATACATTTGACTCTTGAGCATCCACAAAAATGCCCAAGAGGAGGGTGCTTAGAGTTTGATTAAAAGTGCATGTTGCCCTGGCCAGTGGGACTCAGTTGGTTGGGCATCATCCAGTGAACCGAACGGTTGCCGGTTCGATTCCCAATCAGGGCACATGCCCAGGTTGGGTGCTCAATCCCTGGTATGGGCATGCAGGAGGCAGCCGTTCGATGATTCACTCTCACATTGACGTTTTTCTCTCTCTTGCTCTCTCCCTCTCCCTTCCTCTCTCTCTAAAAATCTAATTTTTTTAAAAGTACATGTCACATACTTAAAATAGTGCCAGAGACTGGGTTTTGGTGTTCAATATACATTAGCACTCATTGCTGCCATCATCACTGGAGCAGAGCTTGTGTGGTAATAGTGACAGCCTCTCCGTGAGTCA
>NW_006287548.1:2003982-2011783 GCF_000327345.1 Myotis davidii
CAGCACCGTTCAGAGCATATAAAACTCCCAGCACCAGTAGGTTCTTCCACATGCGATAGACTTTAAAAACACTCATCAGAAAGGCATAGTAAAAAATAAATAAATTAAAATTAAAAAAAAAAGAAAGGCATAGTAAGGATTGGCAGCCTTCTGCCAAATGGCTCCCACCTCTTCCAGAGACAGGTGTCTTGCGGCTGTAGGTCAAAGCAAACAGCTATTTATTGTCTTGATTACAGACATTTGAATTAAGCAGAATGACATTAGCAGTGATGAGGCAACTGGTCACTGATATTCTCCGTAGCAGAAGAAAACAATTCTCCAGAATAACAATGGAGAGAACCGTTCACTATTTCTAACTTAATTGAGGTCAACTTACTGACTTTGATAAGAAGTTCTGCTCCCTCAATCAAACAAACAAGCAATGAAATAAAGGGAAGTAGTTTCCCCCAAACCAAAAGGGAACACCATGCCCAATGCATTGAAAAGTCCTCTATCTCAAAACCACTATGAGCAATAGAACACAAGTAATTTTAGAGTAACCAGTCTTGCTTTTTTTTTTAACCTGATTTTATTTTATCTCTTCATTAGAAGCTAAAGGGATGAAAATACTTAACCTGCATGAGACACAAAGTGTTCCCTGACCTTCACCAAACCTGAGTTAGATATCTACACACGGGTTTTTCCTACCTTACTGATTCTATTTTTAAGCCAAGTAAAGGTATAAATAGAAACACAAGCTAGTGAGTAAAGTATCTGTAATTTAATTTGTGTTTCCCATGCTCAGATGTGTTGAGTGTTTCCAAAAGTGCCTGATTTTATGCTTCCCAGACAATTGGGAACAAGGGCTTCCCAAAGGGATGCTTGGTAAATGCTGTGTCATAAAACACGAGAGCTCTTTGTCATTGCCTGAGATACTCCAAACCAGGGATTAGCATCTCAGCGTCCTTTCCTGTTCTTTCCCCACGCCAAGGAAAAACACTAGTATCTTTTGTCCAGCATAGGCCTGAGAAATCGCACTGTTGTCTTGCTACTTTTGGAGAGATCTAGGAAAGCAAGTTTAGAAAGTTAACATTTCATTCCTATTAGTCCGCCAGACCCAACAAGGCAGCTTTATAAATGAGACTGTGGTTCCTGAATCATGCTGGTCTTTAGAATCACTTGTTAAAATCTGATCCACAGTCCGCTCAGGGGAGGAGTGGGGCCCAAGAGAGGGCCCTAGGTGCTTCTCCAGGTTGACTTTAAGATTTCTGACCCACAATTCTAAAATTACAGCATTAATTCCAGTCGATTCAGTAAGCACCAAGTTAGTTTGGCTTCTCTAACAAGATCATCCCATGGACTTGTCATCAAAAAAACACTTTCATTGGCTCAGAACCCCCCAAGTCCTATTGAGAGGCCTAACAAATATTCCCAGTCACATGATACTGGGGAACTTCTGAACTGTGGAGAAGGAAATTAGGAAGATAAGTTACCTAATAACTACATTGAAATTAGTTTTAAAATAGGCCTGAGAGAATGTGAGTGTGCTCGCAAAAGCCTTTAAGCCAAAATGATGAAAGCCATCACTTGATTAAGACCTATGATTATTTTTTTAAAGAAAATATATTTTTGTCCATGAGACTAACAGTCTTTCTTTGGCTGTCCTGGGACTTTCTGGATCTTTCCTGACCATCTTCTTGGTTGTTCTCTCCATTATCACACCTGCCCACTGGCCCACAGCTGAAGACTTCTCCCACTGTTCTCTCAGATTCTCCCTTGCTCTGGCATCCTTCTACTTTCCTCCTTTTTTATCTGTGTCTCCCACTCAATTTTAACAAATATGTACTCAGACTTAGTGTAGGCCAAGTGCTGGTAACAATAAGATAATACTACTTCTGCCTTGGAGAAGCTCACAATGCAGGCATGAATACAGCCATCTAAGCCCAAACAGGACACGGATAATAATCTAGGTGAGGAATGCCCTGATTAGAGGTACTAGCTTCCACATGAGCTTGGAGAAATAGCAGTGCACTCTGTTGGGGCAGGGTTGCAGTGAGGGAAGGCTCTAGAGACCATCTGAGAGTGGCCTCAGCAGACATACTTTGTTCTTTTTCTCTCAAATTCAGTGTGGTGTGTTTTTTTCCCCACAAAGGAGCTCCTGATTTATTCCCTTTATTTGTGTTAAAATCAATGAATACACACAGATTGCAAGATTTGTAAATATGGACATGAGACCTTAAAAATCTTTTCAGCCAGTCTGTTGTGGAGCTGTTTTCCCATGTAGGCTCTGAAAGGCTGTAAAGAGCAAATTGGGAGCATTTCAATGGCTGCGAGTGAAAAGGCCTGGTGAGTTTGTATAGGTCCAATTAAGTAAGCAAGATATGCTAGCTGTGAAGTGTTAAAATTTGCCAAAAGAAAACATAATACCTGTTATCTGCTGGCATTTTATTTTCCTGAAAACTTGTTAAGACTGTCACAGTCCTCTGGCAGTAAACTGCTGTGTTTTATTTTTTTGTGATGTTTCTTTTTTATTAGCAGATAAAGATTATCTGCTTATTTAATAGCAACATGAATATCCTGTACGTAATTTCAGAAATAAGATAGCTCTAGAGTTTTCTAAAAATATTAGTACCTTTATTACTGTCTTTTTTAAAGAGCTGCATGGAATATATCATACCTCCTCCCAGCTTTTTTTTTTTTTTAACTCTGACTAAATTCGAAGAATGTTTATCTAAAGAAGGGGTTTGTAGATACATGGATGGGAAGGAGGTATGCTACTTTCCACTGTCTTAAAAGACATGGTGATTTATCTTTCTGGCAAAGGGGTTTGATTCAGGAAGGTGATGGTTGGGTGAGTAAATGAAAACATTCTGAAAGATTTGTTCACCTTGTTATGAAGATGGTCTAGGAACATACTTGACAGCTCTCTGGATGCCGAAAGAAGCATCCGGTGAATTCTGCAGCCGGAAGAAAGGGAGAACAAGATGCTGAGGTCATGCTAACCATCTTGAGAAAGGGATCTAGGATGGAATGTGTACTAGCCACACAGTGATCAAAACCATCAGAACTTTGTTTTCTAAAAATGAGAAATAAGAGAAATGCGCTCCTGCTGTCAGTGGGCCAACACAAGCATTGAGAAGGCCTTTCCCTTCAGGTATTTTCCTGTTTATCACCAGAAAGAACACATCTATTTGTCGCCTAGATAAAAAGAAAAAGAAGTATTGTCTCCTGGTCTGGGGGCTTTGAGCTATCCCGGAACCCCTCCTGGCTTCACTGAGTTGTTCATGAGAAGTTACCAGGCCTTTGGCTACTTATTTAGATAGGCACGTGAAAGTTTGATTCACCCCAGAGCTGGGAATTTGCTCCAGAAGAAGGCAGTAGAATTTTTTGAAAGGACTCAAAGTGAGTCTCAGTCTTTGGGTAGAATTGCTCTATCTATATCCCCTTGGATTATTTTTTACGACAAGATCATATTCTATACTAGTGCCCCAGTGCACAGATTCGTGCACATTGAAAGGAAATTAATTAGAAGGTGGCCAGCAGGGTGGGACTGGGCAAGATGGGTCGGGCATACCCTGGAGCCAACCTCCCGAGGCCCCTCCCCGGCCAGCCACACTTGGGACAGCACCATGGCTCAAAGGGTGTCTGCAGTGAGTGGGGTCCCTCTGGCAGGTGGGGCCCTTGGCCTAGCCTGCAGAGATCGGGCAGAAACCAGCTCTCCAACATCCCCCTAGGGATCCTGGATTGCAAGAGGGAGGTTCTCGGGTGATGCACCCCAGAATCGGGCTCCCTCCTCTCTGGTCCTGGGGTGTGTCACCAGAGAACCGCTGCTGCCAAGTCACTGCAGCTCGACAGCTCCTGTGTTGAGCATCTGTCCCCTGGTGGTCAGTGTGCGTCATACCTACTGGCTGGTCAGATGGTCAGACAGTTGCTTAGCCTTTTATATATATATATAGATACATATATCAAATTCATGTTAGACACCTAAAACTAATGGATTGCTATATGTAAATTATATCTCCATTAAAAATACCATTTTATTATTAAAATCTTTAAAATATGGAATGAAGTAAAGAATTAGAGTCATCAAATATATGCATCCAGAAACTGCTGCAGTTTGGCTCCCACCTTGAAATAACCACCCCCTACTCTGTGGATGAGCCCTCTCGAGCTCCATAAACAGTTCCTCCCAGTGTGGTCCTCCATCAGTAGATTACTGCTGCCCCTGATTTCCTCAAATAGCTGAACTGAGGAGCGGAAGATGTTCCGAGGCAGGGGAAAAAACACACCACTGTGTCCATAAACTAGGTGGGTTTTGAGATTTGATGGAGCTTGGTGTTGGTAAAATATTCAGTGCCCTTAGGGAGTTGGGACTTACCTAGATTACAGGAAATACTGAACATTTGAGGTAAGAAGAGGACAAAAATAAATTGAAGCCTTGTTGTTTGGTTGGTCATTTTAGTTCATTTATATTCCAATGTGGATTTCATAGGAACATGTTGACGTATTAGCTATATGGGAGAAGATCATGTGAGCAAAATTCTAGCTTTCAAACAGTGTAAATCATTTTGAAGGGAGGCAACATGTTTATAGGCAATCCCCAGCATAGACATAAACTGTGCTTCAGAAACCCATTTAGAAATTGCCAATTTGGAACTGGGAATGGTTTCCCAAAGGAAAAAAATTATTGGTTGTAGGGTCCCAGACCAGCTTACAAAAGCCCCTTAAAATCCAATAACCTTGTGCTAATCATAGTACATAGCCGAGGAGCAGGAACAGGGAGCAGCTGAGCCCAGAGGAGGAGAAGGAAATGCCCTTTTTACTTCTTTCCTTGATACACTTTTAAAATATTCTCTAGCCTCTTCCTATCTATCAGTCCTTAGGAGTGTCTTGCCAGGTGTCCTGACCCTTAAACACCCCTATCTCCCCATCCTGGCACACCTCTTAAGCACCCCGCTTCCCCCAAAGTGCTTGGGAGTCCAACATTACCTCTCTGCTCCATCCTCCACCGCAGTCACCCTTCTCTCTGACCCATAAAGGTCCTTAACACTCCCTGAGAGACTTCTCTGTTTAAAGAAGACACTTGATTAACCTGATTTAGTGCCAAATTGGGCACTTAGGGCAAGTCTATGAGAAGGGAGCAGGAGAAGAGCTAATGGAGTCTCTCCCTGGAACTGTCCCCTTATGAAGCAGAGGAAAGGCCCGTGGCCGTTAGGTCATATTCCAGATGTCTTGTTGCCACTCCACAGCCTGAAGTTCCTCCAGCGCCTCTCTGTTACCCACAGAGCCCAGGTCCCCAGACCTCCCAGTCTGACGGGCTGGCCAGCGATCTGATCCCACGAGCAGCACTGATTTCTCCTGCAAACGGGTCCTCACACCCCCTCAAGGAAGCCTGTTGTTTCTAAATCTGTCCTCTGTGGCCCGTGGCCAGTACAACTACCATGGACCAGGACGCCTCCATCAGTGCTGTCTGAAACTCTGCCCTGAGGTAGCTACTCGGAACCTCTCCTGGCTTCCCATCGGCCTTTCTAAGCCCACAGCTGGCCTGAACTTGACCTATGATAATATGGCAGATATGGGAAATGCAGTGTGTGAGCACGGACCCTGAGGCCGAAGTGCCCGCATTCACATCCAGGTCACACCGCATGCGAACTGGAACGTTGGCGATTCATTTGACCTCTTAGTCTCCTTTCACATTTGTACAATAGCATTGTGACAATTAAGTGATTACTACATGGAAAGCACTTCGAATAGTGTCTGGCATGTAGCATGTGTTCAGTATACGTGAGGAGTGTAAGTAGTACTCACACTGAGGTGTTCAGGAATAGTACGTTCCATTAGCCAGCACACCATTCTTAGTCATCATCGAAGCTTAATTACAATGTCCTTGGACATGGTACAACACATGAAGTGTTTGGGAGGCCTTCCGGGCCGACTCACTCTGGTGACCACTGAGGTGGCCACAGTTCCTTGGGTTGTGACTGGCCAGCTGGTTGTCAGGCCCTTTTGACAAAGTTCCTTGGTCAAAAGGTCAGTTTCTAGTTCCCTCTCTCCCACACACAACTTTTCCTTCAGAAGGGCACACCTTTCATCCCTGCCGCTGGGGGCACACTAATCTTTTTCATGATCTTATGCTAACATCAACGACCAGAGACCAGAAGAAAGTTAGAAACTTCTCCTTTCAGCTCTGCAAAAACCCTAAAGCAAAGAAATCCCAGGGTCTAGTTAAGGTCTTAAAATGAGAGGGAAATGCAAAGAAAATATTTGTAAATTATTTACTCAATAAATTATATTACAACCAGATGCATAGTAAAACTATTTACTCAGTGCTGCTGTCAATACCTTATCGCAATTAATCCAGACAACAATCCCAGGAGGGGGTTGGAGCTGTAATCCTATGTACAGATAAGAAAACTGAGTCTCGAGGACTTTGCACTGTCCTCACACAGTTGTTAGCAAAGCTGGTTTTCTCATCGGTGCTGACTCCTGGTGGAAATGGACAGGAAGGAGGACGCTATGGCAGCAAGGTTCCAGACTTGCTTTTACATGAGAAGGTTGAGAGGGAATCTCTGAGTATTCATTTGCAAACACCATAAAAACTGTTTTCTACCTCTGCCGAACTCCTCTTTAATTATCCCTCTAATAGTATTGGACCAAAACCAGATTTTGGTATCATTTCATCAGTTCTCTGTAAAAGTCTAAATGAAGTCGTTCTTTTTATGCTCTAATCAAATAAGTTAGCCTATCCCTGGCTGAAACCCAAACCGAAATACCAAAAGGCAGAAAGCAGAGGTTCAGAACCACATTATTTTTCCGTAATATGTCAAAAGACCCTGTGCTGTACTTACATTGGAGTAAGAAGAGAACCCTTTCTGCTTCTAATGAGCAATTACTGCCAGCTCAGGATGTCGAGTTTAGAATCGGTTAACTTCCCCCAAACCACAGCCGTTTGTGTTGGATCATGAAACCCCAAAGCTACCATTTCTACAATAATCACATTCTTTTCTTCAGCTGCAATGGGAGAAATGACCATTTTTGAAACATAGGAAAAACCATAGCCGAGACTCCTAGTAGAAGATATGAAAAGCCACTTACCTGACATTTATAACATACACGCCACCAACCCATGAGGACAATTAAAACTCTACGTGAGCCCAGCCAATGTGGCTGAGTGGCTGAGCATCCACCTAAGAACCAGGAGGTCATGGTTCAATTCCAGGTCAGGGCACATGCCAGGATTGCAGGCTCGATCCCCAGAAGGGGGCGTGCAGGAGACAGCCGATCAGTGATTCTCATCATTGGTGTTTCTGTCTCTCTTTCCTTCTCCCTTCCTCTCCAAAATCAATAAAAATAAAAAAATAAATAACTCTATGTGAGCCATATTTGTGTTCCGATTCCCTAGCTCAGAACAAACTTCCACAGCCTTCTGAGCTACAGCCAATCAGGTCACCAAAAGTGCCATCTTGTTCTTTCAGTTGAAGGAAATGTTTGACTCAGTCATTCTGAAATTTGCCATCTATTGTGTCTTGTTAACTAGTAACTAGCCTGGTGTTATGATGGGAAAAAGAAAACACACAGAAACCTCTCCTCTGAAACAGGAAGAATACTCAAATCAAAGAAAAGTCTAAGGCAGTGGTTCTCAACCTGTGGGTCGCGACCCCTTTGGCAGTCGAACGACCCTTTCACAGGGATCGCCTAAGACCATCCTGCATATCAGATATTTACATTATGATTCATATCAGTAGCAACATTACAGTTATGAAGTAGCAACAAACATAATTTTATGGTTGGGGGTCACAACATGAGGAGCTGTATTTAAAGG
>NW_006287548.1:2012109-2014480 GCF_000327345.1 Myotis davidii
CAATTTATACATGAGTGTTCTTCAACAAATTGCATCAACACCAACAAGAAGGAAAACCTCATTGTGGGGGGGGTGTGCGTGTGTGTGTGTGTGAAGATATTAATGATTTGTAGTTACTCCTTTAGAGAAACAGTAAGAAATGCTGTATGAGAAAGACATTCCCTGTCACAATCTGGTGTCTTTTCTCTAACAAACCTTTCGGCTCACTCTATGATAATGGGTACCGCCAAACCCTGTGGAGATACCTCCATTTTTCAGTTTTATTTTTATATCATCACAATTGTCAGGAGTCCCAGATTGTTTGGGAATAGCAAGTCTAGCTTAATTATAGTTTTCATATATGTCAGCTATCTTTCCTTCCTAGGGACCGGGTTTCCTGTTTTCCGTGCAGTTCCCTCTCTGGTCATTTCCCAGGTTTAAATGGCCAGGCAGCCCTTCAGCAGCGGTGTGCTCTGTGTGTCTGTGGTTTTACAGGAATCAGAGACTCACAATCCAGGAGAGGGGATCATGGTCTCCCAATTAATGTGAGTCATGGCACGAAGAAATCCGTTAACATTGTACTTACATTGGTGATTAGGAAAAAATGCTATGGGACTTACGAGTTTGTGGTTTCCGCGTGGTTCTAGAACTATTTTACTATTTTACAATTTGAGAAAGTGGATAAGATTCTCCTTTCTCTACATAAGAGATGTATATATGTAAGTTTTTTAAAAAAATCTAATTCTTAAATACATGATGAAGGGGGAATTAAAAAATGGCAAACAAATAGGGAAAAAAACTGACACTTTGTTTCAAGTATTCAGTATTTCCACTTCATTGATTCATTATCAGCAGTCTGAATACCTTCCCAATTAGAAGCTCTTACAACTTTCCTAACTTTCTTGAGGATTTTTATCTCTTTAGTAAGAAGACCTGTTAATGTCCTATCATCAATTAAGAAGAAGAATAAACCCATTTTAATTTATGTAGTGTCACTTTGGCCCCAGGATTGAAGAACAAAATTTCAAAGCATATGTTCTATTCATTTATTAATTAATTCCTTAGACCTTGCGTGGTGGCAACTTTGTACCAGAAAGTTATTTGACTCTGAGAATTCAAAAGTGAATAAGGAGTTCATATCTGGTGGGACAGGCAGACAGGAAACATGATTTAAAATGTAATGAGATATTTAGAAATAATTGTACAGAAAAAAATGATAAGCGAATACTTAGGAAAGAGAGACTAGCCAAGAATTAATGAGCAAGGTTTGCTTTCATCCCTGTAAAGCTTCCCCCATGGGCTCAGCCTTCCCTTCTGTCTGCATGTAGGGCAGCTGCTACTCCGATTGCCCTTTGTCATTTTTAAGCAGATAGAAGGTGACTTCTCACATATGTTTTGTGATGACACTTTTCTTTAGGCTCAAGCTCTCATTTTGAGGTTATGAACATTTATGCATCACGTCTGTCCCAGTCACTGACTGAGATCTGCCCTAGAGGTTACTTTTTCTATCTGTGTGTCACAACTTATTAGATGGTCATAAAAGCAATTAGTTGGTCACAATGGACATTTTTAAAGATTTAGAATAGGAAAGAATAGAATAGAATAGAATAGAATAGAATAGAATAGAATAGAATAGAATAACAAGTAGTAAATATGAGCATTAAGTGGTAAAGTTTTTGTTTCATACCCCATGCATGAACACACACACACACACACACACACACACACGCACATGTGATGTATATGTGAACTCCTTTTTTTCCTGTGGGTTCAGATTTTAAAAGGTTGAAGGAAGAACTAGACTTTAAGTTCCGTATCTGATTGATGTACCTTTTCATTTATAAGAACTCACATGGCATTTGTTTCTGGCAGCTCCAAACTTTTATGAATGAACCTTGTTGAATACATCTGATCTGCAACACAGAATGACTGGCACAGAGTGTGCTTTTCTTGATTATATCCATGTATCAGTAGAGATCTACCTATCTATACTAATAAAAGCATAATATGCTAATTAGACCAAACGACCTTCCAGACATCATTCTGGATATCCTTCTGGATAAAGCCATGATGGTGGAGGCAGAGGCAGTTAGGGGTGATCAGGCAGGCAGTGGAGCAGTTAGGGAGGGATCAAGCAAGCAAGGGAGCAGTTAGGGGGCAATCAGGCCATCAGGGGAGCAGTTAGGGGATGATCAGGGCGGCAGGTGAGCCATTAGGAGCTATAAGGCAGGCAGGCAGAGGGGTTAGGGGTGATCAGGCAGGCAGGCAGGAGAGCAGTTAGGAGCTAACAGTCCCGGATTGTGAGAGGGATGTCTGACTGCCGGTTTAGGCCCGATCCCAAGGGGTACTGGATTGGAGAGGGTGCAGGCCAGGATCTGGGACACCCCCCAAC
>NW_006287548.1:2014696-2024336 GCF_000327345.1 Myotis davidii
CAGGATCTGGGACACCCCCCACCCCCCACCCCCCGCACAAATTTTGTGCACCGGGCCTCTAGTATATCTATAATAATAAAAGTGTAATATGTTAATTAGACCACTTGTCCTTCTGAACGAAGCCAGGGCTGCGAGGGAAGCACAGGTCCTGGGTGCCTGCTGGCAGCGGAGGGAAGCCCGAGTTTTGGGTGCCAGAGGAAAGCTGCTGCCGGCAGCTGGGGGAAGGAAGGCCTACTCTTGCAAAGAAATTTTGTGCATCAGGCCTCTAGTTGACATATAAAGATAGATACATATACAACTCGCACATATTTTAATAAATTTTAGCTTAGCAGGCAGTGGTTTATGTATCCATTAAATAAACAGATTAAAAGAGGTTACAATTATATAGCCAGCAGTGTTTTAAAGATCAGGCAGATATAGTTGACATACACTAGCTTTTCTTGTTTTCCTGAAATTACTATTTTTTCCCTTTATAGTTAACATTTTTTTTATAAATGTAATACGTGGTCCCTATAAAAAATCTTAGGCAATTGGCAAATATATTAAAACAAAAATTTAAATCATCTATTATCTGACCACACAAGAAATGAACACTATTTATGTTTTGAAATATTTTCTCTTCTATAAACATATGCATATACATGCATGTCACATATAGTAATTAAATTGGGATCCTACTGAATATGCTGTTACTTAAGCTACTTTTTCTACTTTCTATTTTATTGTGAGCATTTCTCATGCCACAAAATAATTTTGAAAATGTGAATTTAATGCACAGTATTTTCTAGAAGTATTTAATAATTGATTAATCACTTTATCATTGTTAGATGCTCAAGTTATTTCATCATTTTTATCATAAGTAATGATGTAATAATTAGCATTATAAATAAATCTTTGCACTCTTACGTTATTACTTCTTCATCAAAATCAATATACTATTTAATATAAGGATATGAAAAAACTAAATTAATATAAATTATCCAACTAGCTTTGAGTAAAGATAAGTTTATACTAATGATAAGCATATTCATTAATACATTCAACTAATATTAATGGTCTATTTAATACAGGTTTCTTATCAGCCCTATTAAAACTGAATTTTTTATTTTTCTTAGTTTTTTCCATATTGATAGCAAATATGAATTATTATATATTCATTAAATTACAGCTATTGAGCATTTTGTTTTTATTGATTATGTCTATGTTTTCTTTTTATGAATTTTCCATTTTTTTAATTGCAATGCCTGCCTTTTCCTCTCCTGAGTGATAAGTATTTTTATAGAGAAGAAATAGTTAACCTCAGTCAGATTTTTCCAACTTTATCTGTACTCTCTTAACTTTATGATACTTCAGAGAAAAAGAAGCTTCTATTTTTGTGTAAACAAACCAAAGGTTTTTTATTAGTTTTTTCAAATGGCATTTAAACATCTATGAAGATGACCATATGATTTTTCTTATTTGTCTATTAATGTGATGATTTATATTAATAGACTTCCTAATACTGAATAGCCCTTACAGTTCTGAAAAAATAAACCTACTCCCATACTACCTATTTTTATCTTAAGATAGAGCTGGGCATGGATTGCTGCTATTTCATCTGTAAATGCAATTGATAACTAACTTTCCTTTTTAACTCAGCAGTTTCACAGAGAAGGGTTTTATCACCTTTGTAAAATGATTCGAGTAGCTTTTCACCTACTTCTATGCTTTGTAACAATTTCTCTTGTCTAAAAATTCTCTCTGTGTCAAGATTTGAAATAACTCATCCATAAAACCATCTAACCTGATGCCTTTTTTTAAGAAATTTTTTGACATCTTTTTCAACTTTTCCAATAGAGATCTTTGTAAAAGAAGAGGTTTCTTCCTTTACTGAATTTTGGGAATTTGCTATCTTTTTCTATAAAATTACTTAATACATTGAGATTTCTAGCCTTTCATATATTTTTTGTTTTACCATCTATAATAATAAAAGCATAATATGCTAATTAGACCAGTCCTTCCGGATGTCATTCTGGACATCCTTCCGGACAAAGCCACCATGGTGAGGGCCGAGACAGAGTCCGTTAGGGGCAATCAGGCAGGCAGGCAGGCGAGTGGCAGGTAGGCAGAGGCAGTTAGGGGTGATCAGACAGGCAGGCGAGCAGTTTGGGGCAGGCCGGATCTGGGCTGCGGGCCGTAGTTTGCCCACGGCTGGGTTAGAGGCTATCAGGCAGACAGGCAGAGTGGTTAGAGGTGATCAGGCAGGCCAGTGGTTAGGAGCCAGCAGTCTGGATTGCAAGAGAGTGCAGGCCAGGCTGAGGGACCCTCCACCCACCCCGTGCACAAATTTCGTGCACCGGGCCTCTAGTTTAATATATTTAATAATTCTGTTTTCTGATATATTTATTTTTACTGCATTGACTTATTTCTCTTTCCTTAAGAAGCGATAAAGCAAACTTTTTTTTTAATATATTTTATTGATTTTTTACAGAGAGAAAGGGAGAGAGAGAGAGAGTTAGAAACATCGATGAGAGAGAAGCATCGATCAGCTGCTTCCTACACATCTCCTACTGGGGATGTGCCCGCAACCCAGGTACATGCCCTTGACCGGAATCGAACCTGGGACCCTTCAGTCTGCAGGCCAACGCTCTATCCACTGAGCCAAATCGGTTTCGGCGATAAAGCAAACTTTTAAAATTATTTTATTTAATTCATTATTTAGATTATTTGTTTCAGTTACTTTTTAAACCTATTTAATAACAGTATAATTTTAATCAATTAGTGTGCTTGTTATCTTAGTTTGATATAGTTCCAGAAGTGTTGGTATCTTAATGTTCTTATTTTTTCTTGGTATTCTGAAATTAAAGATTTTACTTCTGTGACCACAAATGACTTACTAGCATATGATCATGATTTTAATTATTAAGAATGTAGTCTACTTAAAATTTTATTATTAGTATACAATTTTAATGCAAGGACAGTGACTTCTGCAATTTTGGCATTTATTAAAAGTTTACATAAAATATATAATTTTTGTCATTTAAAGATTTAAATTAGTTAAATTAAAACTAACATAGTATAGATGTACTGGGTGCCTTTTGTATTCCAACCACTATTAAAGGTCTGTGGATATATCAGAGGGAAAAACAGATGGAAGTCTCTGTCTGTGCTACTTGTGTTGTAGTGTATAACATCCTGTATTTTCTGAAATATAAGTCAACATAGTTGTTATGCACACAGTAAATTCATTAACAAATTTCCACGAAAAGAACAAAAAAAAGAGATTATCACATTCAATGCAAAGTTTTATATTAGGAGCCATCACCATTTCACACATGCTTAAGCATGATAAATGTATGTCCCACAGTTGATAAAATTATAAATTACATTGTTTATTTATCATCTGGAGCTGTCACAGGCAGATAAACATTAGATTAAAGTCCCCGTCTGCTCTCTTTTGTTCTGAGGCCTTTCAGCATCATTTTTTTGGTCTATCTCTTATAAAAGGTTGAATTATGACATTTGATTCATTCGGGGGCTTTTTCTTCCAAAGAAATGTCTAACTCATTTATATCTGTTATCAAAACTGGCATTATTCTTCTTGTCCTTGTGCTGTAGGCTTTCTCTTCTGTACACCTTTTTCTGTTTGCTACTTTTACCCAAGGGCTCTATTTTCTTTGATTATTTTATTTAGAAACTTTAATCATACTGACTTTAGGAAAACATTCTTTATCTCACTTTGTCTATCAAACTCAAAAATGACATAATCTCTACCGAGTTCCTCCCATGTGAAGGAAACAAAGCAACAGGATCATATGTTATCACAACTTTCCCTCACGCTTTAACCGGTCGTATTTTAGGTCCAATCATGTTTGTAAGGAAGAATGTGTAGTCTCTCTTTTCATATTCCTTTTTTTTTTTTTTTTTTGAGGACATTTATGAAAGCTGGGGATGGTGAAGGAGGAAGGGCCTAGGACAGAAGAAGGAACAGAAGAGAGGCAAGGCGGGGAAATGATCCTAGCCTGGCCTGCACTGGCTCAGTGGGAAGTCAGAAACAGGAGGCCTCTGGGAGAGGGCCAGGGGGTTAGCCTGGGACGAGCTGCTGCTGCCCATTGCTTCTGGCTGCAGTTTGAGAGATGCATGCCTGTGGGGGAAAAAAAAGGGGGAAGGGAAAGACACACGCTCCTGGG
This sequence comes from Myotis davidii, assembly GCF_000327345.1. Taxonomy (NCBI): domain Eukaryota; kingdom Metazoa; phylum Chordata; class Mammalia; order Chiroptera; family Vespertilionidae; genus Myotis; species Myotis davidii. The sequence goes on from NW_006287548.1 coordinate 2,018,866, forward strand.
AGGGAGAGCTCACGCTTCATGTCCTTTATGGGGTACATTTCCTGTCTCTGAGGATTACCTATAGTGTCTAAAGGCAGCCCTCCTTTGCTGTGACATCTCCATCCTTGAGTTCTTTATCTTGATTCCTCTCAAGGTTAAGCTGCTTACCTGTTTGAGTAATTTCACTTCAGGAAGGATATATAGGCAGTATATTTCTAAATCCTTGAAATCTGATAATATCCTTTCTATATAAATCTCCACTCATCACAATGCCTGGTGCTTTGAGGTGTATAATAAATATTTGCTGAATGAATGACATCCCTGCTTCCCAAGGGTCTTTTTTTTAGAAATTCAGTGGTATTTTGGTTTGTAATATCGGTGAGGGAGAAATCTGAAGCTGACCTGATTTTTCTTCTTTGCAAGTAACCTGTTTTCCCTATCGGGATCTTAAGGGATTCTTTCTTTATTCATGATATTCAAAATGTGCACCCAGATTAATCTGGGTGTTGGTCTCCTTTCATTCATTTTACCAGATTTTTATTGAGTTCTTTCGGTCAACAGCTTTGTGTTCACGTCTTTCTGTTCTGTTATTGGAAGCACGACTGTGTTCTTCAAACGAAGTGGTTGCGGTCCCTTGGTTCTCATTCCCTTACACCTGACTGTAGAGGAGTCTGACAGGAGTGGATATGTGTGTGTGGAGGGAGGGAGGTGTGAGGGGGGGGGTGCGGGGAGGGGGAGAGCACTGGCTGATGGGAATGCACGCCTCCTGTTTAGAGACTCAGCAGCTCGAGAAGACAGGGAACCCAAGTCTTGACCAACGCCCGGGACTCTGCTGCTGCCTAGTTTCTCAGAGGATGTCTCTGTACTCTCCGCACAAGGGGTCCGCTCTCTGTGCCCTGATCTCTGCTGGTCCCAGCCCTCACACGCCGTGTTACCTGCGGCCGTGTCCACCCTTCATCCTCACACTATTGCCCAGCAAATCAGGAGAGAGATTTCCCAGCTCTTAGATGTTCCCCGGCTGTAACCACTCAAGAACCCTGTGCTCTTTAGAAAGGCCGCCACCCCAGAGACCAGAGAAAGTCCACGTCAGCTCATCGTCAGCCCATAACCACACCCTCACATGGAACAGTTTCGCCCTCCTCCGCCCGCTCCCCAGGAAGGTTGGTTGTGAGCTGGCACCATATCCCCCTTTCAGCTTGGCCCAGCGTTCCCAGCAGATCCTCCTCAATGCCCAGCATGGGGTAGTTTTTACCTATTTTATACGTCCTGTTGGCCATGTCGGCCAGGATCTGGGAGCTCTGGAGTGAACTGTGTGCCCACATTGCCATTGGATCAGAATTCAATACCCGTTATAACTCTTAACCTTCCGTGATGGAGGGATTTCTTGCTGATGAACCACAGCAAGATCCAGGAGGTTTTATTGCATCACACAGGCCACTTCTGTAGCTGCAGCTGAGTCTCATTCACACACACTAAAACACCGCACATCTAGTGGTGTGACTGGAAAATATGGCTTTTTCCCCCTCCTACACCATTAACCCCTCCTATGCTGTTAACTCTTTTTTTTTTTTAATGGTCTTGCAAAAGTGAGACATGAGTAAAACTTCCAGAGTGGTTTCCTTGCCATTTTAAGAAAGGGCCTCGGCAGAGCATAGTAACAAAGCTGGCTTCCTGATTGCGCAGCAGTATAAGTCCCGAGGGCTCAGCTGAAAAGGCCACAGACATCCAGGGGGGTGAGTTGTTGTGGGTTTTCTTATTTGCGTTGAAGAAGTGAAAAATAATTAGAAGGTAATGCTAGTTGTTGCGTATATGCGATTACCTATCAATATATGAAAGTTTTATTTTCTCTGCCAAGCGGCATTGTTATAAATGTTTAAAATGAGAAAGGACCCGCCGCACACGCAGAGAGAGTGGTTGCGTGACTTGATTGATTCCTAGGCAGAGGTCTGCATGCAGATGCTAATCTAGTAACAGAATCACGTGAACAAAACAGGAGAAAATCCTCACTATATGTTTTGAACGGTGCATATAAGGCCCAGCATCATTGAAAGTTTGTCCTGTCTCACACAGAACTAATATTCACCTTCATTTCCGGTGACAACTCTCTATGAAAATTTCAAACAGGGTCTGGTGGACTCCCTGCCCCCTGGCCCCTCCCATCACTCCTGCAGATATGATTGCTTGGGTTCCTAAGGGTCCAAGATTTGTGCTCAGTCCTGGGAACGTGCAGGAAAATCTGCAGGATCCTTTGTCAAAAGTTCTCTTAGAATCAAGCCATCCTGTTCCGATGTTATGACCTCCTCGTCCTCTCAGGGTCTGGGGCTCCATCTGCTCATGAGAATCAGATTTCCCATTGAAGCCTACATCTCCGGTACCCCCAGAACCCTGGCATTCTAGCTCCTATTGGAATTCCCTGACCTGGATTGGTCACCCCTCTGAACTTGACCCAACTGCTTAACAATGCTTCATGGGCGATCTTGAACAGATTCTGTGTCATGGTTAAGTCTAATTTCTCCTTTTCTCTCAGACCTATCTTCTCTCTCTATTCCACTGGTAGGCATGGATACCTGGGCTGAGGTGGGTGGGGGGCGGGGCTTCCACCCACCCTGTGCAACTATCACTGGTCTGGCCCATTCCATTGCTGCCTTTCTGACTGCTAGTGACAAAGCCTTAACTTGAAAGCTATAAGGGTTGGTGGATACAAAGCCCATTCTAATGTTGCCGGGCAGAATGGCGACTTTCACAGCCTGTTTTCCTAAAATGTTGCTAAGTGTATGCACCCAGAAATGTGCCAGTCAGAAAGCCTGCAGGAGCTCACGAGCTCCAGCACCATAAGTCCGATCCTCCAACGTGATAGCAAGCTCAACTTTGATGGCAAATTGTGCGTCTTCTGTTTACGGCGCTTACTGCCTACCTATTTCCATTTTTAACTCGGAAACAAACATGACAGATGCCACATTCCATATTCCCACCTTTTTTAGTTCTCGTGAGGAAAATTATGTAGGATGCTCAATTAATTGACAAGGAAAACATCTTAACTTGCAAGATTACTACTGAACTTCTGCCGGTGCTTTGTCTTCAGTGACGATTACATGTTTGTGGAGCTTAAAATTCCTGAGGTACACAACATCCAAAGCACAACTTCGCTGCTTTTATTGCCTAACGCTGAGAAATGGCATCTGCGGGTAGTGTAGAGGGGGAAGACCAATCTTCATCAGTAATGAATAGTGACTGAGAAATAATTTTAGATGATTTTTATATTTATATGTCCACACCCTTTTCCAGATAAATTCTGTTCAGAAACACAAGTGTCCATTGAGACTCCATTTGGCTCTCAGAATAGTGAAGGAGTCCAATGAGCTGTATGCAGCTGTGACCAAAACAGCACAAGCACAGAACCATTATCAGACGCGCGAGTGTATCTGCAATGAAAGTTACCTTGAGCAAATCAGGATGTTCCTAGGATGGCATTCATTTCTTATTGATAAATATGCTTGATGCAGTGAAGTACAGCTTCCAGAAAGATAATGGAGTAGATGATTAAACAATCTGTATGGAAACATAAACACACACACCCCTATACAACACAGTAGGAAAACAAGGGGCATTACTTAGCACAAATCTTGTCAAAACAACCTAATGTCCTTCTGTAGAAAAGAATTTGGCTTCCGACAGGGAAAAAAATAGGAAATTCATTTTTGACTACGTAAGTCTTTTGATTCTGTGGTACGTGATCAACAACAGTAAAGGAGAAATGAGCGAGCTCTTTCTTTTATGGTATAAAGGCCGACGGTGTTGGGATGCTGGTAGAGTAAGTCATTAATGTTTCCGTTTCGGGGGAAGCCTACAGACTTGTCCTCTCTGTGACAGTTACTGAGCAGGGCAGTGCATGATGGGGCAACTCGGGACTCTTCTGCCATGTGAAACTTCCTGGGCGTCAGCCATGGGACCCCTCCTGCCTCTGCTTCAATGTATACAGGCAGGTTCAGGACATACCCTATCACAGCCTGTCTCAGCCTCCCCCACTACCCTTTCCCACATTTTGCATCCCATATTGCTGTTCTGGTGGAGAGTCCACAATTGATAAATGCTTGTTAAATTGTGTACCATTATCTCTAGGTGTATTTTTTTTTTCATGAGGAGGAGAAGGATTGAGACACTTCTATAATCATCTTACAAGTAACACATATGAAGGTCCTTCTACCATGCATAGGCCTCATCTCACTACCTTTGTCAAGGAGCTGATGACTGCACGGTGCAGTGAGAGATGGGCTGGTGACTTTGTAGGAGAAATTTCTCATGGTCCATGGTCCACAGTAATTTTTGGTCAGAGTCCCTCACAAGCATCCAGGTACTACCGTCACCAGCCAATGTCTGCACAAGGGATCCAGGAGATCTGGGAGGTCGTGGTCCCATGAGCCAGCCTTGTAGGAGTTCATGCACACATTTGGTATGTCTGCACTGCCACAATCGTCCCTTCACTGAAGCCTTCCCCAGCTGCTCCAGCCACATCTCCCATTCCTGTCAGTGCTTCTCTGCCATTCCCTATCTGCTCCAGGAGGTAACACTTAATCATATCCTACCTGGCGTGCTCATAGAACTTAGTCGAGCAAGATCTTGTGCACGTTTGAAACCTACTTGTGTTCAGCCTCATGCTAACTGCTTTGCTGCCCCCAGACAGATGCTTGCCAAATTGAATTCTTAATAGTTTTTTTAAATATATTTTTATTGATTTCAGAGAGACAGGGAGAGAGAGATACAAACATCAAGGATGAGAGAGAATCATTGATTGGCTGCCTCCTGCACATCCACTACTGAGGATCTAGCCAGCAACCCAGGCATGTGCCCTTGAGTGGAATCGAACCTGGGACCTTTCAGTCCACAGACTGACGCTCTATCCACTGGGCTAAACCAGCCTGGACCCAAATTGAATTTTTAATGGCCCACATGGGTAAACTGAGTTAGGGTCATCGAGTAATCTCTGAAGACAAGGTACATACCTTTTGACTCCTGCCCTGTGTTCTCATCTCCATCCGCTTTTCTTCGTGTCAGAGATGATACAAATTTAAGTATTCAACAAATTAGCCTAGTGAGGAATGCCCGCTAGTGGGTCACTGCTAACATTATCATATATATTGCAATGAAAGGTAATTTGGTTGGTGTCTTTTACAATGTTCCAGCTACCTGACATGCAGGCAATTACACCTATAGGATGAGCATCTCATTCAAGTCTTTTTATAGATTAAATCAATGTATGTTCATGGATTTTGAAATAATAGGTATGGCTATAGTAGCATGACCCCACTTGAGCATTAGAAAAAATTAACTTACAACATATTTTAATGCAAATGTTACCTTTGTAAGTGGATGACCTGAGAAGAGGTTCCATAGTAACCTAAGGGAACACATAACCTGTTGATGATAATCTCTCCAAGGAGAGCCAGGCATGGGTTGGGAATATGCTTTGATGTCTGTTGAAAAAAAAAAAAAAG
>NW_006287548.1:2024368-2026026 GCF_000327345.1 Myotis davidii
GTCGTGTGAGTGCATGGTTAGAAGGTTTCACTTTATTTGTAGTTAATTTGGAAAATAAACTTTCATAATGAACTGCTGAAACTCACGCTTGAAACAACCAGATGATCCATCAAGATATTTTTAAAATGGAATTTGTCGTATATGACAACAGAGGCATCGGTGCAAGAGAAACAGATTGGGGCTGAGTTCTCCCAACAGGTCTTATCCATGTTGCTCATTCCTGTTTATAAACTGCATTCTTCCCCAAGAATGGCCAAGGCCCTTCAGAGCTAGATTTTTCTCTCTCTCTCTCTCTCTCTCTCTCTCCTCTTTCTCTCTTTCTCTCCCCCAACCCTTCTCTCTCTCTCTCTCTCTCTCTCTCTCTCTCTCTCTCTCTCTCTCTCTCTCTCTCTCTCTCTCTCTCTCTCTCTCTCTCTCTCTCTCTCTCTCTCTCTCTCTCTCTCTCTCACACACACACACACATACACACAAACTTTTTGCCTCAGAAAATGTTATGCAGAAGCTGCTCTTCTGGACTGGAGAGCCAATATTGTGAGGATATCAGCAAAAAGGAATATATTGATCAGACTTTGCTTTCTCTACTGACATGCCTGTTTGAATCGGTAGTTTTTTGAAGGTGCCATTAGCTAGAAATGAGTTTGACACCCACAGCCACTCTATGGTTATTTTCCCCTCTTCTTACAGATGTAACATCTAGTTAAAGAAAAGCTTGTCTTGAGAGGTTTCTTTCTTGCTTTCTCTCTTGCTTCATTTTTTTCCAGGTTATTCGAGGGGGGAGCAGATGCATGTAGTTTTAAGGAGTATTTCTTTGAAGCACCATCGTAGTCAGCTCACTGACAGGCCCATGCCCATGGCTCTGGAGTGGCTAAGATAGGGCAGGGGCGCTGGCTGCAATTACCCATATGGTATCCATCTGGTAGCATGAATGAAAGATAACACCAGATCACAGAGAAACTAGACCAACGTGGTATAAGCAGGCAAAGAGACGTGCCACCCACCAGCGTTGTGAGGAGTAAGAAATGCCATAGGGTGTGCACACTGCACCACAAGATGCAGGAGAATGGCAGACGAGTGCCTGTGGAGAGGACATACTGCGCACATCTAACCTTCCAGCTGCAGCTCATTCAACATGAGACCATGTCCTCAGCCCCACAAAGTTGCCGGTGGTGTTCGGGGAGAAAGCATTACCCTAACATTCTTGAGACCTTTGGCCACCGCATCCACCCCAACTGGTCAACAGGACTTGAGGACTTTGGCGTGAGGCGTGGGTACCAGCATCATCAGGGCATGCATTGAATTTCCGTGGAATGTCACTTTGCAGTGGCCAGTTCAGTTGTAGCAAAAATAAGGATTTTGTGGTTGCTGTAAAATGATTTAGACATTTACCGACTCATTACTTCCTCCTTGTTTTTATGTCCCCCTTTTCTGATTTGTTTGCTTCCTCCAAGAATGCAGTGCGCTCTGGTTCGTACACTAGCTAATAGTTGAGAATCTGTTGATATATCCGGCACCCTACCCGCTGCGGAGCTCCAAATGCAAAGGCTGCTCCAGATACAAGAGCACGCATGCCTGCCAGGAGCCGGTCCATCCTTGCTGTTTCAAGGGACCTGGCATATATGGCATACTGTTCTTAATATATTTGCTTACCTTCTTGGCAC
>NW_006287548.1:2026226-2040734 GCF_000327345.1 Myotis davidii
TCTCTGTCATTGCTTCTTCGCCGACTCCGTCAGAACCTGGCTGGAGAACCTGGAGAACCTGGCTAGAGAACCTAGCAAGAGAACATGGACACAGAACTTGGCTGGAGATTATGGCTAGAGATCCTGGCAAGGCTGCTGATCAACTGAACGCTGTCTCTGTGTCATTCCTTCTTCACCGACTCCGTCCACACCTTTGGGGACCCCTGGACCTGCTGGGGTTGGACCCCAGCACATACCCACGAGGCTGCTCATCCGGGGAAGCCTTCCCTACTTATTTCCTCCTTTTGCTCTGCGCTGTTGGTCCCCGTCTTGCTTCTTCTCTACATGAATGCCAGACATGACCAAGTAAAGTGAGATACCAGAGTGAGAAATCAGTGACATTTCGGTCACATAAGCAACAACAACACACTCTCAGGTGGCCACATCTATGCATTAAAGGGGTTGTCTTTCAAATAACGCACCGTATATGTATAGATGGTAACCTATAGACTGCCATATATTTTGAAAGACCTTATCAGGCTCATTACCTGTAAGCAATTCAATGTAGACAGGAACCCATGTTTACAGAAAAGAAAGCCGAGGCTCAGGAAAGTTCCAGGATCACTGACAGTCCCATCGTTAGCTTTGATCATTGGACCCAAAGCCTGAAACTCTTCTACCTCATTTCTGTAGATGAGTGTGCTGGTTTATGTCTCTGAACTTCAGTCCTCTTCTTACAAGAGGAAATACTTAACTACACAAGGATCATTGCAGTGACCCCTAGAATGACACGGAGTCAGAGGGAGAAATGCATCATGGGAGATCTGCCCCGTGGATGGTTGGAGGATGCAAGCCACATTGATTTCCTCTCTTTCATAATCTCCTACAAAATGTTTCACCTGCTTCCACTGAGAGAGAAAGCAAAGAAAAATATCTTCCCGGTGGGTCACACAGAGCCCGGTGCTGAAGGCTGCAGGAAGATGCAGTGGGGGAGAGAGAAAGGTGGTCATTCGGCGGCACGAATCACCTGGACAAGAATTGTTACAAAGTCATTAGATGGTGCGAGGTTCACTAGAAAAGGGCCAGGATGGAGGGGAGTGAAGGATGAGATGTCAAACGAAAGCGGTTATGATCCAGGAGTATCGACGAGGACTTTGACCTGCGCAAAAGAATTTATGGGAAAGCCAAAGTGAACTTAAACCCGATTCCAGGAGGAAGACCTAGGTTGCATGCTCTGTGTGAGAAAATATAATACTGGCTTTTATTCTTCCAACTTATGAGACTCAAGTACTTTTACCATAATTTATACTCATTAGTTTTTCCACTTAAATCAAGAGGGGGAACTGCAAAATGTAGCCGGCCCTAGTCTGCTCCTCATTACAGACAATTCAGAGTTAGAAGAACAAAAACACATCCTAGGATTGATGATAAAAAGCCCCCCAGAGAGGGAAACACGAAGCGGGAAATGGTCTTACGGAGCTGGACAGAAGAAACAGAGAGCCTTCAAGCCAAGCCCTCTTCCCACTAAGATCTAAACAGGGTCTCAAGTAGACTGGCCCCGTCCTGCCCCCCTCTCCGCTGGGTTCTCCTCCGTATTTGTCCCATCTCCTGCATATTGCATTTATTAAGAAAGGTCCTCGCTCTCTAAATGCAATTCATTCCTTTCCCTCCATGGATAAGAGGTGTGGCATCACTGATGAGAAGAAAATAAGTACTAAGCTAATCAGCCTCAGTCAATTCCAGTCCTGCCCTTGGTTGTCATGGAAGCCTTAGCCCAGCGTTGCGACGGGGCACGAAGACACAGGAGAGCGACTGGATAGGAGACGTCCCCACACCGCCCTCGGAGCCCGGCTGCTGGTATCATTTCATACTTTCCCACAGGGCGAAGGAGGAGATTAGGGAACGCTTAATTGCCTTATAAACTGATTGACAAATCGGCGGCCTGATGCATATGGATGATCTCTTTAGTGTAATGGCTCCGGAGCCGCTGACGGGATCATCAGGGCCATGATTTGCGTACCCTCCGCGGGGCAGGGTTATTACCGAGAAGCGGGAGGACGGGCTGATGATGATCTTTCATTTCTTTCTATTTTTCCCCCCTTGAATGTTTTCTTTACCTCCAGGGAAATGCATTCTAGCAGCGTGAGCACCGCTATTAATCAACACTTGCAGCAATAATCAGTAAGTGAGAAACGGCGGCCGGGCCCTGCGAAGGGCTGCAGAGCCGCGCGCTGCCTTTGTGCTCAGGCCGGCAGCCGCACGCGGGTAATTTATGTGGCATGAACGCTGGCACCTTCCGAGGCGCCGAGATGGATAGAAGCCGTGCTTGCTGCTTCGTGCATTAGCAAAGGAAGAGAAATCGTTCCTGGTCATGATGAGTAATATTTTAGAGCCTTTAAAAATAGACTTGCTATCTTCTTGGTTCTTTGTTATGTGTAGCCAGCCTTCCCTCCCAACACGGGGGTTGTGAAAGGCAGAACGGTTGTTTCCTTGTCTCCAGCTTTCTCAGAACTTTCACCAGTAGGAGGTGTGAAAAGGAATCAAGAATTAAAAAAATACCTCGGGTCCCAAGATCATTTTGAGATCTATATGGCGTTATATGGCAAAGGGGGTGGGGGGGGGATGGAGAAGGCTAAGTTACTAGCAAAATAATGCTGCTAGCCACAAGGGAGAGAGAGTAGTTGTCGAAATTGTTGGACTTAGGGCAGGTGGTGACACTATACACAAGTGAAGCCATTTTAAAATGTGGTTGCCACTTGCCTTCCACCAAGCAACCTTGCATTTCACACCGTCCTGTTATCAGGAGGATAAATTCTGAGTTCTCAACACTTCACTAAGCTGGGATGGGCTTGCCTGGAGGTAACTCGGGTCAGGAAGGCTCAGGACCGCCTCTGAAAGAGTGATTGATAGACAGGGACTCACAGGAGCATGTGACACCAGCCCGTTGTCTGAGGATCGCTCCCGTCATTAAAATCAATGCAACTTAATTAAAGCAAATTGCAGATAGATACATCTATAAATAAGATATTAAAGTGCGCTGCTGAATATGATAATTGCGGCATATTTAGCAATCAGTGTGTGCGTTCTGCCTTTGCCAGGAGGAATTCCTTTCAGTGGAATCAATGGAGCTATATTAAAAAGCGCCCAAATGAGGAGGAGAAATGACGAGTGTTATAATAACACAAAATCACTGTTTCAACTTTGGTTGCAAAGAAAGGAAAGCAAAATATGTCCATCCCTCTTTTTTTCATGCGAGGAAAATATTAGACACATTCTCTTTAAGATGTAGATATTCTGAATTTATAAATTTTAATTTTTCCATTCTCTTCTCCCAAAGGAAGGCGGGGGGACATAATGAGCATAAATATAGCAGTTTAGCGGTGGGACTGCAGTTTGAGGAACATCCCAGCGCCTGGCCATGGCGCTTTATACCTTAATGACAGAGGCAAATAAGTGAAGTCTGTACTCTAAACAGGACTTCCAGTGGCTTATTTTACCATCCGAGCCACGAGATTTTTGTCTGTGAAAGTTTTCATAGATTAAATCAAAATAATCAAGGTTGGAAATAAAAGCTCATTTTCATCACATTCCTGATTTCTCTGATTACCTAACCCCAGTCACCTTTTATCCTAAAAAAGAATTAAGCTAGTGGCCAAGGGACATCTCTTTGTTCACATACATTTTTAAATATATTTTTTAAAAATCTGCCATCACTCAATTTAGAAATCAGTAATAGAAAAATACAGTCACTCCCCTGGAGCCAAAATCATCCTCAAATTTAAGAAAATAAATACTAAAATTATAAAAAAGACAAAGGTTCCGATGTCGAATGCTGTAAGGTATGAAAAAGGAACCACCGGCAGCCAGTCACTTCTAATGGAGGCTGGTAAGGCATGTAAAAAGACTCCTAACATGGGGCTGCTATGTGCGTTTGTTGTTGGTCTTTGGAAAGAGAAGAAAGAAAAAATGAACAGGAAGGAAAAGAAAAGAAAGGAAAAAGGAGGTGACAAGAGGAGAAACGGATGTTTAGAAATGTGATTTATAACATTTTCACTTCAATGTTGACTTATTGAATGACTTCAGGCACTGGTCAAGGGATGGGAAGAGAGAACCAAGGCCTCTCAGAGAGATAGGCCATAGCAACTGAAGAGTAACTATCAGCCATGATCATTTCCAGAGAGAAATACAGTGGCTGAGGGGCTAGCGCAGATGCTGTGCTGTTTTATATAAGGTGGTCAGAGAAAGCTTCTCTGGAGAGGAGACTTTTAAGCAGAGACACGAGCAATGTGAGGAAGGAAGGCATGTGGACACGTGGAAGAGCAGGCATTCCAGGGCAGTGGGAACATGCGTGCAGGAGCCCTGAGGTAGCACTTGCGTGCAAGTCAGAGGAGTGGCAGGGGGAGCAGCAGGGGTGGAGCATGAAGGGCAGGCTGGGCAGTGCAGGGGGCAAGCAAGAGAGGCAGCTAAGTGAAAAAACCATGCGTATTGACTGCAGCAAGATTATTAAGTTCACGCGACTTAACCATTCTCGGTGATGGTTGTTATTTCTGATTTGCTAAGATGCATGTACACTGTATAATGCTCATGCTTAGAAAACAGTACCAAGGGTTGGCATTGGGTATGGCTTGCTATGTTCTTTTACAGCCCAATTTTAGTGACTGACTTTCAGAGTAACCTATAATTTCACCCCAGACTGCCTATAGCAGAGCCATTATGCTCCGTTTGTTCATAATTGTGACATTTGAGTTTCCCACTCTACAAAGGGGTAGACACTGGTGGGAATGGGGTTCTGTCATGCATATCTCTAAGCCCATGGCAACCATGCAGACATACTGCCCCATAATCTAATCTTCTGTCCTTCCTCCTAACGTGACCACCATGGACTGCATCTACCCATGCACCTGCAGGTAACGGGAAGAGGAAGTGGCCACAGCCGCTGGCCACGTACATCGCAGACATCCAAGTCCTTCCTTTGTTTAACACGTGCTCTCTCCTGTGTAACTGCCCCTCAGAGTTATCCCCACCAACAGGTAGAGAAAGGGGCAGAGTTGTTGTTCTAAGGTCCTTACTGGGGTATTTTCTCCATGTCTAAGGCAGATGTCCTAGGACCGTGCAAAACTAAACAGCTTGCAACTCTGTGGTTGGATACCAAAAACAGCATGGCCAGTGTGGGTCATTGTCATTTGTGAGTGAATATTCCGGTCAAACTGAATGCTACCATTCTGGTCACATCATAATGCTATCATTATTGGGCTCTCTGTATTATAAAAAGAAATGTATGTGCTTCAGAAATGTTTGAAAATGCTGGTGTAGGGTCTGGCTTAATGGGGCTCTTTAACTCACAGTATTTAAAACCAAAAGGTATGTGAAGACGTTAACCAGGTAAAGGCGCCCCACACCCATGCGGGAGGTGAGTTTACACCACCATCTCTAGAGTCTCCTCTTTCGTACAAGGTCATGCTGGCCTCCCTGCTGGTTTGCTGCAGCTCCTCAAGCAACAGCCAAGCTCCCCCAGTTCAAGGCCCCCCAGTTTCCACATCTCATAGAAATTAGCAATTAGAAAACCACGTTGCAGTCATTTCTCTTTCGAGCCCTTACTAGTAGAGAATTATTCCCAAATTGCGTTTCTTGGTGCATTGTCCTTCCTGATTCTAAAGAAGCCCAGTGGTGCTTCGTTGTGTGAACTCCTAGGGGAGGTTGAGAAATACTCAGGGCGAGTCCACTAAAACCTTGACAGCAGGCCTAAGGGAAACTAGAGTGGACACGAACACCCTTAGTGAACTTCTTCTCTCTCTGTAGGTTCTTGCAGTTTGGTTTTCATGGATATCTGGGTAATCGGGGACCTTTCAGGGTGTTTCCTCTGGGCAGGTATTTGAATTCTCATTGAGTGAGAAGGACAAGCCAGAGCCACGGTGTGGCATCTAGTAACTGAGTTGTGCACCATTGAAAATGTTGTCATCTGCACTGAATTTTGATTCTTTTTTAATGATTCCATTAACTTTTCATTCACATGCTTCTTTGTTCCCAGGAATGGAGCGAAAGGGGCTCTATGCCTGATCTTTTCAAAGTCCTGCACCCTCCTGCTCCCACTCGCTGGAGTTTTGCTGCTCTTTGAATTATGGGGTTGGGTCTCTGTTCCTAAGGACAGATGCTATGATTCTACCCATTCTTTGTTTAGATGAGTTGCTCCCAGTGGATGGCCCTCAAATTGAAAATGATGGTTCCCCTGTGAACTTCCCAAGTTTAAATGCAGTGTTCTTCATATAGTTAGCAACTCATTTGTGGATTGCTGGTGTAATTTATGTACTTTTGCTGTCTGCAAAGTGAAAGTGAGTTCCTCGGGGCCCTGGGGAAAGATGCCTACACTGCACGAACCAGCTGACAGAATCGGGAGCTGTGGCACTCTCCGCCTCCTTCTGAGTGACTTGGATGAATACTGGTGTTATTTTCCATACCAAAGCCCAATTACATGACGGAGGATTTTTTAGTAATTGGGCCCTTTGGATTTTAAATCCTCTCAGGTCAGAGCCCGTGAGGATAGCCTTTAGTGAGGAGGGACCCTGGGGCTTTGCACAGAAGGTAAATCTGATTTATAGATGGACCAGGCATTGCATCTGTCACAAATACATTATGAATGGGCGTTATATGTTTTCTAAGATACAGATCAACTCCCCCTGGGAAATTACCCCTCATCCTAATGCATGACACCATAGGAAGTTATTTGTAATATTCATCCTAAAATTTCACTTTTCTTAATTTCATTACATGGATCAGTAGCGATCCAAGTATGTCCTTTGTCTGTATCGCAGGGATGTTAGGAGTATTAGGCTAAAGCAGGGGTGGGCAAACTTTTTGACTCAAGGGCCACAATGGGTTCTTAAACTGGACCAGAGGGCCGGAACAAAAGCATGGATGGAGTGTGTTTGTGTGAACTAATATAAATTCAAAGTAAACATCATTACATAAAAGGGTACGGTCTTTTTTTTTTTTTTTTTAGTTTTATTCATTTCAAACGGGCCGGATCCGGCCCGCGGGCCGTAGTTTGCCCACGGCTGGGCTAAAGTTTGTAAATCACCTCACAGTTCTCCGACTGAGCCCACCTAAGCAATAAAAAGCAGTAATAGATAATAAATGGGCTTCTGCTCAGCACCCATGCTGTACTGGGGCATCGTGATACACCCTGAAGCGAGCAGATGGACATTTTTCTTCTCAAATAAGGGAAATCATCTAAATGGCACTCCACCAGCATTTGACTTCTTAGCTGCCAAAGTTGGGATTTTGTTTCTATGCTCAGACAGAATCTTGTGGAATGTTGGTTTCTTTTTATTCCTCTGTGTGTCTCCTGTTTGCTGACCTCTCGCTACATATGCTTCTCTGGAAGGAGCTGTACCTGGTGGGCCTCTCCCTGGACTCTTGCTCTCAGACTTGGAAAACACAGTGATGGGGCCTCCCACAAGGCAGCACTAAGTCTGGGGTGGCGCTCATTTTAGAAGGCCACTGATGGACTGGGAGGACCTCTATCGCCATGGCTGAGGCCAGCAGTTGGAGGAGGACTCGCTCCCTTTCTGGGCACAGAGCCCATCCTGCTCTGGGACAGAACCCAGCCATCATCCTCTCCAAGCCCAATGATCAGTTGAGCACACACACACAGTCCTGGCACTTATGTTTGATCCCAAAGAGCCCGATAATGTTGTAATAAAATACACACTTCTCATCTGTACCGTTAAATGCCTAAATCACAAAGAATTCTATTTCTTGACTTCATTCCATGCCGTGGAATTACTGCCACCATGTGAATTGGAGCATTGTGCTCAGTTGTTAATAGCCTCTCGAGGCAGGCAACTGGGTTAACCCAAGCGTGTGTTCCGTGGGTAGTGTAAGATGATATGTTTCTCAGCTTGCCTGTGTTACATCTCACCGTCAGTGTTACTTTTTCATCTACATGGTTCCTTTTAATCATTCAGCATTTACTGAGCTCGAAATATGTGCTGAACAGTAAGTGTTAGCAAAGATCATTACAGGATACCATTCTAGGTAATGACTTAAGATATTCTCTAAACTCTCAGAAAATAGGAAGTAAATAGTTTGATCTGAAGAGCTTCTCAAAGGATCTGGTGGTGGAAGAGAAGGGCAAAGGGAAAAGCTGAGGCAAGGGAAGGAGTGTGAGGGCGCATGGGGGGCAGAGAAGGACCAATGGGAGAGAAGGCAGCGGGAGGGTAGATGAGGATGAAGCAGCACGAAATGGGGCTTCAGAGATATGATGATGATGATGATGATGACGACGATGACGATGACAATGATGATAACAGTGACAGCAATAAACTGTGAAAAGGCTTGGGTGTCATGTTTAGGAATTTTTAAACTTTGTCCTATGCATTGAGTAGTTTCTGTGTAGAGCAGGAAAACAATTGTGTGTGTGTGTATGTGTGTGTGTGTGTAAATCCATCTACGTATGCTTACATGTATGTACATATACATATGTCATTTTTTAAATGTCCTATAATTCCAGCCACTCATCCTATATAAGTGCAGAAAATAGACTTTTGCAAAAGAAAGTATGAGTTCTCCTTCCCCCTCTCTTTCATTATGGGGGGAAAAAAGAGGAATCACTCTTTCTGCCTCTGGCTTCTTTTTCTCCCTCCTCACTCTTTCCCAGGACTGTCTTCGGAACAGTATCACTAAGAAGCTTCCATTAGCTGAACTAGGGCTGGTCAGAGGTCCATTGAAATGAATTCTACAAGATAGGGAAAAAAATAGTCTACCAGTGTTTACCTTACCAAGAGGAAGGTCAAGTTCAATGTAACATTTGCCACAATAGGAACAACTAAGATTTATTAAACACATAAGTATTCTCTATTGGCATGAAACATGCTTTGTGGTTTATACGCATCATACCACTGATTCCTCACAACAGCCATCCTAGGTACATACTATTATTAACCCCATTTTATAGATGAGGAAATGGAGTCTCAGAAGGTAACTTACTCAAGGTTACACAGTCAGCAGGTGATGAAATTCAAGCCCAGCCAGTGTGTTCTGAGTCAGTGCTCCTAACCCACCGTGCCATACTGTGTAGGCCAGAGACCACAGCCAATGGATGTCCAGTACAGTCCTCTCCATGCTGGTTGCTTTCCATTTGGAATGGAGGGACACGGTACTTTGGAGGAATGACGGCTCTTTAGGATTGTCACTGTTATATGCCTCTCTCTTAGAGCAAAACAATCTTACGAGGAATTTACATCGCTTGCTTCTCTCTGGTCAGGGTAGCAGCACAGATCAGATGTCTCAGAATATACTTTGATCATTGCAAAGATCTGTGTTGGTATGGACCTCTTAGGGGTCCATACCCTAAGCCTCTAGAGCAGTGATGGCAAACCTTTTGAGCTCGGCGTGTCAGCATTTTGAAAAACCCTAATTTAACTCTGATGCCGTGTCACATATAGAAATTTTTTGGTATTTGTAACCATAGTAAAGCAAAGACTTATATTTTTGATATTTATTTTATATATTTAAATGTCATTTAACAAAGAAAAATCAACCAAAAAAATGAGTTCGCGTGTCACCTCTGACACACGTGTCATAGGTTCGCCATCACTGCTCTAGAGTAAGTGGGTGTACAGCCCACCGTCAGGTGCCCATCAGCATCTGAGCCCTGAAGCCATCGCTCTGTCCTCCCCTAACTACCCACCAGATTTTTCACCTGCTGGAAGCACAGTTGTCACAATTGGTAACCAGCTGCTTTTTATTTTAACAATGGCTGTAAAGACCCATACATGAGTATTGTTTCTACATTATAGGACCTCCCCCCAAAAAATATGCACATACACTTTGAATGATTATAAAGGCAGTGTTTATGAAAATACATCTCATTGTCAAAATTGAGCTATCAGCTATTAAAGTGTGTACACAACACATTGTGGGGGATACCTTTTATTTCCTTGGTAACGTAGGTACCTGGTTCTAAGCTTTAATCAAATCACTGAACCCCATCTTCAGGCCTGAACCCCAGTCCATCTCAGATCAGTGCACAGAGCCACTGCCTCCTGTCCCAGTGGCAGCATCAGATCTACCCTGTGTGGACCTCACAGAGGAGGACGTGGAAGGTTAGCTGGGACTCGGGTGACTTTTTTCAAAGCCATCTTAGGCAAAGAAGAATGAGGCTTTGATGTAGACTTTCACTGTTTCAAAAGCAGCTCAGGAACAGAAGGGGGAATCCTCCCAGTGCCGGTCTCCTTGGATCCAAGCTTTCCTCACTTTAGTACCAGCACTCCTCGCACCCCAGTCCACCATGAACTCAGTGCCTCCTCCCCAGTACGTACAAGACCACTGTTATGCCATCCTGCTATATCTATGTGTTGACTCCTGTGAGAAACTTCAGCTGGTTTTTGTTGTTGTTGCTCTTTGTATATTTGCATAATTTTATATCCCAAGCAGAGCTTGTGATTTTGCAAGAGCAAAATAAAAAAAACAGTGTGAACTGGCAGATTTGGGGGTATGATTTGCAGCTGGTCTATCACTTCCTCTCCCTGGAAGCTTCAGCTTAAAGTATTACACAATTATCATATTTTACAGGACCTGAGCTTATATTTGCATCTGCTCATTCTTTGTTGCTTTTTTAAAAAAATACTCTTTTTACATTTACAATTTTTGTAGATGAATTGCCCAATACACTCATTTTATACACTTTTCTCTTCTTGTTATAAATTCATATGGTTCAGTGCTATTGAACCCAAAGCACCAAGGTCTGATTGACATAATAACAGTCAACATGAGACCTTTGGATAGTTTTTGGAGATTGAAAACAATGACAAAGGAAATGCAACTCAGGGTTACAGTAGCATCTCTAACCATCCCCCTTTCACTCATTGTCATTATTTTGATTAAAAGGTCTATAGAAGCCACGGTGGTTTTACAGGATGCAAAAATTATTGCAGAAACTTCCTCTATTAATGGAAATTATTAGAGGGTGGAAATGGTACTCGAACAGCAAGAATGACATTAATTATGGGAAAAGCAATCGTCTCTGGCGGTTGGCAAGCATGCATTATTCTTCCACACTCTTCCATGGGCGTGTGTTCAGCCAGCGTTAGAAATCTAAAAGCTTTTTATTTTGGCAAAGTTTTCATAGCACTTGGACTTCCAGCATCTAGATAAAAGATAATTTGGAAGGAAATTGTGTTGGTGAAATTGAAGAAGTCAGTAATGAGTTCTGTGTAGATGAATCAATGCCCAATTAAATGATTATATCAAATTCAACTTTAAATGTTGGCTTAAAATAATCACATTGTAAAGATGTTGAAAGTAAGATGCCACATATATGTGTGTGTGTGTATATACACAGGGGTGGGCAAAAATAGGTTTACTGTGGTGAGTATGGGAAACACAGTTTATTCTTGTATTATTTATTGGCTCATGTATTGTTTTCCATATGTACACCTACTTTTGTCCACCCTGTATGTGTGTGTGTGTGTGTGTGTGTGTATTCCCAGAAGAGCTGAGTCATATTACCCAGCCTATTAGAGAAATGGAGTGTGAAAAACTTAGGGCAGGAATTACCTGTATGCTAAGAATTAGACTGGAATTGCAATAACTAAGCTTATTTTCACATCATACTTTCCTTTCTCATTTGCAACTTTTCTATTTTTCTGTTTCTCAGGTTTTATCCTATTTCCCTGTCTACACCCCTTTTCAAGGCCCCCTTCTCTGTTTATCGCTGTTTTAATGTCCTCACCACGTCATACAGAATCTGTTTTGATTATCCACTACTACTTCCACCTGTTCTTGTCCCTTCACAGCAGTAAATGCAACACAATCAGAGCAACATTGATTGCTTTATTCATTCACACAATAAGTATTCTTAAGCCTTTGCCATGTTTAAGGCACCAACCTAACCACAAGAAGTGGGCATTCTGCCATAGGCACAAAATAGGATCCATAAAATACCCAATGAGATTAAATCGTTGAGCATATATGAGAGGGGCGAGATAAAGATGGGAAGTTAGGTTGCTGTAGGTTACTGAAAGCCTTTATTCATTACTTAATAGAAAACCATAGATGAGTGTGTGTATTTCGTTTGGTTTTTCAAAAGAGGTGTTGGCCCAAGACCATTGATTTTCAAAATGTCATGTTTCATTCTTCCTTTCTCCTCCCCTTATCTTCATTCATCTTTCCAGAATCTGAGCTCTGATGATATAGTCGTGGGCTGCAAAATAATTTCGTTCACATAAGTTTAGGGCTAATGGGTATGTGACTCCAGCATTAATGGTGGCCTGTGTCTACTAACATTGTGAATCAAATAGGTGCTACTCATCAGATCAACAGTAGTTACGACTAGGGGGCCAGTAATTTATCCCATCAGATAAGGTTCCCCTTCTACTCTACCATTATTTTCAGCTTATAAGATCCTGGTTTGGCTCAGTGGATAGAGCGTTGGCCTGCAGACTGAAGGGTCCCGGGTTCAATTCCAGTCAAGGGCATGTACCTTAGTTGTGGGCACATCCCCAGTGGGAGGTGTGCAGGAGCTGATCAATCAATGTTTCTCTCTGATTGATGTTTCTCTCTCTCTCTCTCCCTTCCTCTCTGTAAAAAATCAATAAAAAAAATAACCTGAATCTTTCTGTTAACCAGAACTGAGTAGATATTTGAGATTTCTGTTTCATTGACTGAATAAATATTAATGACCAAGGTGATATGCCAGCCCTTGAGAATGCAATGACTCCAATTGTCCCAACTCTAATGAAGCTTAAAATCTTATGTCTTATATAAACCAAATTAATAGACTGACACCAAACATGAATACTAAAAATAAAGATATTGTACATAATACAGCCTATTTTTATAAAACCTAACTTTGCATTAAAAATTACCTTCACTGTACCAAAAAATTAACATACAGACATATATTAATGCCTCTGACTATGTGAACTAAACTTGCTAGGCAATTTTATTTCAGTGGTATGGCCATGATGACCATAAACACATTCTGAATGCTTGCATACAGTCGTAATTCCACATACTCCGTCTCACTGCCACCATGGGTTTACCCATGATCACTGGCAGCATCTGAGGCAGCACTGACAGGGAGAAATGCAGTGTTTTGAGGCCTGACAGACCCCACTCCAGATCTTGGCTGTGCCCCTGTGCGCCTCTTTAGCGAGTTGCTTTACCTTCCTCTGAACTCTGTTTTCCTCGCGGGTAAAATGAGGCAGAGATGGAGATGGTAGCATTGATTGGAAATCACGAGACTAATTTTAGCGTATTCCAGGCAGTCGTTTCTTTCTAGAAACTGGAAATGGGAGGAACTAGAACTTGCCCACTGACTACACTGCAAAAAGAAATCACTCTGAAAAGCTTATGATTTCATAGATGTTTACATTTTCATCTTTGTAAGTGCAGCTCTATTTTAAGTAACCTTGAGAACTTTCGACATTGAGTATTTTTATGAGGCTTGTTCGTTAAAAAGGATATTAGGAACTCATAAGAAATAATATGAACAAACTTTTATATCATTTTAAGATTTGGACACGTTTCGAGGGTCAATTTTGTTTCTTTCAGGATAAGTAAAGGACACTGTCACAGAATCGATACAATAAAACAGCAGAGTAAATAACTCATATGACATCCAAGAAACAATTAGATACCAAATTCAACAAGTACTGAATACTAGTATCTAGTGATTAGCATAGTTAACCAAGAATCCACAAAATTCCTGTTTATACTTTTTCTGGAAAATACAGGACAAGAAAGCAGAAAGGTTTCTGAGGGATACTATTCCTAATGCCTTTTATTCATCTTTTCATCAGACCTTTGTCTTATATTAAGTGGAGTTTATATGTCAGCCACTGTTGTAATATCTCTATCTGTGGGTAGACAGATTGAGGAAAGGAAATGAGGAATGGTGTCTGGTTCTTTAATTAAAGATGGAGAGCCTGTTTGCTCTTCAAGCTTATCGGCAAGACACATATGCACACGTACACACACACACACACACACACACACACACACACACAGCGCATCTATCTGATAGATGAAGCCAAATTTGTAAAATTGTATCCACAATCATAGTTTCTATGGTAACTGTATCTTAGGCCCAGACACAAACAGAGCTGGGCAGGAGATGTCTGATTTGATTTTCTCCAAAGACAACCAGAAGAGAGATAGCTCAGGTTATCAAGATGTGAAGAACTCCGCGTGCATATGGCTATTACTTGGTGCTAGAGTAATATTTAATGCTTAAACTCCAAAAAATCCTTTATAATTTTATAATATTGCAGATTACTTTGCTACCTTTGTCATTCAGGTTTAAAATAATTGTTGTGTACATATATATAGTTACTATATTAATGAGGTGTAAGTGATTATCATAATATGGAAATTGTATGCAAGGTAATTTTTACAAATGTGCATAAGTCAGAAGGGACTTTGAGGATTTATTTCAACTCCAATATTTTTTAAAATATATTTTATTGATTTTTTAAAGAGAGGAAGGGAGAGGGATAGAGAGTTAGAAACATCAATGAGAGAGAAACA
>NW_006287548.1:2041196-2049737 GCF_000327345.1 Myotis davidii
GAAAGGGAGAGGGTAGGGAGTTAGAAAAATCAATCAGCTGCCTCCTTCACACCCCCTACTGGGGATGTGCCCGCAACCCAGGTACATGCTCTTGACCGGAAACGAACCTGGGACCCTTGAGTCCACAGGCTGATGCTCTATCCACTGAGCCAAACCGGTTAGGGCTCAACTCCAATATTTTAACTCCAACATTTTACAGGGGAAGAAATGCAGGCACAGAATGGTGAAAAGGCTTACCCAAGAGTTATTTTTAAAATATTTTTATTTGCTGTATTTTCTAAACTATCAGATGTTCTAAGCTAGTCTATAAGCTGAATACCCAGTTATTTGACAAAATTACTGAAATTAGAGAAAACAAACACTTCAGAACAAAAATGGTTATAGAATGAGTATGTGTACTTCTGTACTTTTGCTGGTCTGGGTGGCATATCTGCAAATACATCTCAAGACTAATGTACTTCACATTACCAATGAGAATTAACCCAGTTTCTTTCATTTCTTTTTGTCCAAATGGAATTTAGTTTCCCTCCAAGTATGTAGCATTCTAGCAGAATGTCTTAGTATTAGAAGATGCTCAAAGCCAAGTTCATAACTTTTTAGACGTTTTCATCATGTTGTTTCCTTCAGAAATCTTCCAGCCAGACCTGTGGCCACGTAAGAGCCATGTAATTAAAAGAAAGCCTCTGGAAACTGCTCAAAAGTATCTGTCAGGATACCAACTTGAAATGAAAAGCATATTTCCTAAAACTGCATCTAAATTCTTATGCTTTGCATCTTAATCTTATGATGTGTCTGGCAGCATGAAACTCCTATTTTGTAATGGGTCTGAGCAAGACATTTGTAATGAGAACGTTGTATGTAGGTAAATAAGCTGCATTGCAACGCTGCCCAGCCTTCCCCTCATAGCAGCTTTTAAATTTCCTCAAGAAAATTGACTTATGGGACATAAATTATAGCACTGGCAAAAATGTGTCCTTACCCATAGGAACTGGGAAACATGTTAATTTTGAATTGTTTCCACTTTTTATCATCAGACATTTACAGAAATTTTTGTGTGATTTATTCTTTTATTTTTAGTGAATTGTGAAAAAATGTTTGAAAGTGTATTAAATCTTCCCCTCTGCCATTAATCTGAAACTGGGGAAGTACGGGGGGGTTAAGTGGCCTCTTTAGTACGTTGCTCTGTGAAACTGCTGATTCTAGCAATGCCAGGCGAGAAATACATACTAATTTAAGAAACTCTAACTGTAAGCAGCAAGTCCCTTGCTTTTGTAGAAACAAGACGAATCGCTTTATTTTAACAAGCCTCTTAATGCCCCAGACGACAGCAGGCATTGAGGGAATGGAATTGGGAGAACTCCCATGGACTAAAAGCATCTTCATTCTGCATTCCTCCCAAATGCCAAACCCACCACCTCTCGTCTGTCCAGGGCTGTCCTAATCCAGCCAGAGGAGGTGGCCTGCTATGTGCAAAGCACACCCCGCAGATGAGCTTTCTAAGCTGTTCTGAATAAGCTCTCTGAAGTTCAAGCCAAGCCTAAGTTCTAACATGACAGTGTTGTGGAAAAGACTAGGTTTCTGTTATGGCTTAAGTCAAAATTGTTTCTATCAGACGTATATGTAGGTCATTAATTTAAAAAAAAATACTGCACAATACCAAGTGAAATAAAGAGCTTCTTAAAAAAAAAAAACTTAATTGGATCAAAGCCACTGACCTTATTTTTGTGTGTGTGATGAGGGAAATGACCTAATAAGGAGTTCTTCGAGCAGGAACATTTCTGAGCCTTGTTGCACACAGAGCAAGATGGGGAATGAGCTTGCGAGTGCCTGCGCCTGTGCTCTCTCCCTCACTCCCTCCTGAAGTGGCCTGGTTTCCTTGGGACCCACTGACAACTCTTAATTCGTTCCTCTCAGGCAGCATCCTGCCTGTGCTTTCCTACCCTCCGTTCACAGCTCTTTGCAAGAACCTTTGTACCCAGCACAACAATCTTCATCGCCACCATTTCTGATCGGGGTATTAACAATGATCAAATTACTGGAGGGGATTAGATCAATTATGCTCTATCCACCAATGGGATATTAGATAGCCGTGATAATTCATGTTTGTGAAATATATCTAACAGCACAGGAAAATGCCAGTTATACATAGTTGGGGGAAAACTCTAGGCACCATTAAAATAAGTATCTATTTATAAAAGTTAACAGAGGTCATTTTGGGGTGGTTTTCCATAATAATTATTTAGGGAGAAAAAAACAATTAAATCTGTTTTTTAAATAATGGATCACAAATTTATTCCCATCATTTCCACCAGCTAACAGTGTGTACCTTGGAGGAAGGACTTTCTCTCCTCTCTGTCTTATAGGACTTAGCATGTCACTCTACTTAGGAGACACTAACAAATGCTTATTTACTTAAAAGTATTCATCTCATTTTCTGAGCATGAGAGCATAAGACACTACAACCAGTGGTTGTTTATTTTTTCGAAAACAATAAAGATTTTCAGCACCATAGAGTCTGGCCTTTTCTCCCCATCAATACACCGAAATCACTCTCAATAAAGCACCAATCACTATTTCATTGCCAATTCTAACATACATGGTTGCAGACATTATTAGTCACTGTTCAGTTGCAAAGAACAAAATCCACTCTAGCTAGTTTAAGTAGAAACAAATTTATTGCACTGTATTAATGGGCTTACAGAAAACTAGGAAGGCTAAAGGAACAAATTCCTGGGTAAGCTTTCAGGTATCATTTCCCAAGCCACCTTACATAACCAGACTGCTGCTGCTCCATACAGGAAGCCACACCTTTGGTGCCACCAACCCCAAAGCTAGCGCTCCACCCCAGAAGCTAGCGATATTTGGTACAACTGCCAAAACAACTACAGGACAACCACACACACCTTTAGTCACTCCTGCCAGAATAACAGGGTGGTGTAGCTACTGCCTCAATTCTATTTCCCAAGTGGTATGGTCTAACTTAAATTATGCCCAGTACACTGATGGCAAGGGGATTCTGGGAAAGGTAGTCTTTATCTTTCTAGGTGCTGCAATTCAGATTACACTCTTCAAGGATGGAGGGTTTGGTACAGCACGCCAACACTCCATATACATCAGAGACCTTGTCTTACTGAATAAGCTCTTGAATACTTTTCACTGTGGACCATTCCCTCCTTCATGGAGTTCTTTCCTCTTGAGTTCTATGATAACTCTCTTTCCTAGTTCTCATCCAGACCAACTACACTTTATCAACCTCCCTCCTGTGTTCAACTTTTTTTGGCCTGCCCCTTAAGTGATAGTTTTTCTAAGAGAATTATTGGTATTTTCTATTTTCATTGCATATATTTTCTTCTAGGGACCATTTATAGGCTAAATGGTTCCCAGGTCTACATCTCTAGACTAGACTTCTCTTCTAAGTTGCAAACTTTATACTCAATAACCTATCAGACATCTCCATCAGAGGTCCCAACTCAAGTTCAATATATCTAAGTATTGCCTTCAAAAATCTTCCAGCTGAGCCCTAGCTGGTTTGGCCCAGTGGATGGAGTGTCGGCCTGTGGACTGAAGGGTCCCGGGTTCAATTGCGGTCACGGGCATGCACCTTGGTTGCGGGCACATCCCCAGTGGGGGGGGGGGGGGGTTGTGCAGGAGGCAGCTGATCGGTGTTTCTCTCTCATCGGTGTTTCTAACTCTATATCCTTCTCCCTTCCTCTCTGTAAAAAATCAATAAAGTATATTTTTTAAAAAAAATCTTCCAGCCGAACCCATAGCAAGGTAAGAACACTCAGGCCCCTGCATTTGTTCTTCCTTTAGTTTGTCGTGGTGACAGTTATCAAACCCCCCTCATTGGGCATCATTCCACACACATCCTTCCCATTAATCCTATGTCAGCTCTATCGAACTTACCACCTTAGCATCCTTATGTCACTCCCTTTTCTCCATCCTTTTGAATATCCCCTAATTTAAGCCTTTATTATCTCTGGCTCAGACTGCACTAGACTCCACATTATGGCAAGCATAACCTCTCTAACCTATAGCTATGGCCTATTAGTTATCATGTTGCACTCCGCAAAGGTTTCACTCTCACCTAAATGTAAAATCAGGTCCCTTGGCATGGCATGTGCTCCTTTAAGACCTGGTCTATGTCTGTATCTCCAGAGTTTGGACTCTGGGGACAGAAAGACCTGATCCTTCTCTCAGATATTCCAGGTACTCATAGCATGACCTTGGGCAACTGCTCAGTTTTCTCAACTGATAAATGAGGCAACCATTGAGTTATACAGAGCATTGAATGGGCTAATGCAAAAAATTAATAAGTAAATAAACTTAGTCTTGTGCTTGACACTCAATACGTGCCAAATAAATGTTAAATTGTAATAATAGAAGATGAACTAGATAAATGGAGAAATAGTCCATGTTCTTGGATAAGAAGACTCATTATTGTCAAGGTGTCAGTTAGTCCTAACTTGTTCCACAGATTCAATGCAATCTCAGTCAGAATCCCAGCAAGTTCTATTGTGGATCTAGACAAACTAATTGTAAAGTTTACGTGGAGAGGAAAAAGACCCAGAATAGCCAACACTATTGATAGAGAAGAGCCATGTTGGAGGACTGACACTACCCAACGAAAGACTTCTATTAAGCTGCAATAACCAAGACTGTTTGCTCTTGGTGAAAGAATAGACAAAGAAATCAACAAAACAGAGTAGAGAATCCAGAAATAGACCCACATAAATATCACCACATTATCTTTGACAAGGGAGCCAAGGCCACACAATAGAGCAAGGATAGTCATTTCAGCAAATGGTGCTGGAACAACTGGATAGCCTCATGCAAAAATAAATAAAATTATGTGCGCAAAGACCTATACCTTCCACAAAAGCAACTCAAAATGGGTCACAGATCTCAATGTTGGCTGTGACTAACATCCTTTTCCTCATAGCATCTGTTTCTTCCTTAACCAAAAGCTTGACATTCCTTTTTTAAGCCTCCTTGTTGTTGCACTTTTTGTTCCCGCTACTTAGAATGCCTTTTCCTGCTACTACTACACCCTTCTCCCCTACAAAACTCTTTCTCCTTCATATTCAAGGTTTAGAGGAGGCTTCAGCACCCGAGGAAGCTGTCTTCAACTCTCCCAGGTGGGCTCTGGTGTCTGGTCCTTCAGACCCCCGCTGCCTCCTTCCTCTGACTGACATGCTAGCGGTGATCTCACTGTATCGTAATCATTCGCAGGCCTGTCTCCTCTGCATTCAAAGCAACGAGGAGAGCCAGCCCCTGCCTCTCGCTTTGAACATAACGCCTCGCGTGGCATTAGGATGCAGTAGGTGCTCAGTAATCTCTAACTGAATGATTGCCCTAAAGATGTTGTGACTTTAATAGAGACATACATTAAATATATACACAATTGATAAAGAACAATATTTTTTTATGTAAAGAATGGCATCCATCTTTTGAAGCCTAACTCATGTTCTTCTACTTTCATGATTTTTTTCCTAACACCTTCAAGTGTCATCTGTGCTACTTTTAGTCGCATCCTGAATGGGCCTGGACCATAGAGGGTCCTACAGCATCCTTTAATTATTTCATTTCTGGTGCTTGTTTTCCCAAAAAGACCGAAAGTTCCTTCAGGATATGGATCACCCTGTGCTTTATAGGATCTAGTATGCTGGTAGCTCAACAGATGCCTGGGCGGCAGGGGGGGTGGGGGGGGTGATACCTCCTGGAGACATCAGAATGCTGACTGTCATCATCAGGCTGGCCCATTCTGGATATTTTTGCTAAAAGTATCAACGGGGAATTTTGTGGCCCCAAGAAAAAGATCAGTTGTAAATGTCTACAGCCACACTAGGGAGACATAAGCATAATCTTTCCAACAACCACAATTATAGTAATCATCTTTAACATAGTTTTTATATTTATGTTAATTCATCCTCCATTAAAAAAAAAATAAGTTGAAAACAAAGGAAACCTTAGTTGGGAGTGGCTGGCGACAACACTTCTATCCTTTGCTGCTTTTTCTGTGCCATTTACTTCTCCCCTGTCTGTTCGAGACCTCTGTCCTTGCCTCTGGCCTTCGTTAGAAAGGTCCATGTTAAACCCTCTCTCTGCAGTTCTTGTAATCTAGGGAGCTTGTTGGGTAGGTGTCCTCTCAGGTAAGTCCAGCCACACCTGTTCTAGGTGTTGGTGAACTATGAAGAGGTTTTGTAGGATCCACTCTGAAGGGCCTCCTGTAATAAATCAACACCAGGAATAGTCTTTCCTACTCTACCTGAGTGTCTACACTTGCTTTGCATCACCTCCCCAACAAACCCTCCCTACACACACCGCCCACACTGGGATGCTGGTGTTATAGAGAGCTAGGACATTGGAAAGGAAGAAAATAACTTCCAGGTGCAGTACCACCTACAAAAAGTTCTCCTACTGACCTGGACACCACCACTTCCTGTGTTTCATAGCAAACTTTCCCTTCCCCCCAAAATAACAGCCCAGGTCCTCTATTTACCCCTTTCATGCCCATTATGCAAAGGCGACCTCCCACAAGGACAAGCACATGAGTGGCCCACAAAGCCACATGAACAAGTGAGGAACTGGCCACTTAACAAGTACTTTTAGATTTTTTTAAATTAATATTTTTAGAGAGAAAGAGAGAGAGAACATCAATGTGAAAGTGAACCGATAGGGCGGGAATCGAACTGGCAGCCTTTCGGTGCACAGGATGACGCCCAATCAACTGAGCCACACTGGCCAGGGCAACAGGTACTTTGACATCCCTGTAAGTGTCCATCCTGCTTTTAGTTGGTATAGTGGGTACGGAAGGAATATAGGAAGTCTTTAGATTCATGGAACTAGCAAACTTTATTGAGAAACTACCAGGACAGTTCCTGCCCTTCAGAGTTTCAGAGGCTGATAGAAGAGGCCCGGAGAGAGGCGAACACAGGAATACATAGGAAAGGAGGAAAAGCAATAAAGACCAGCCCTAGCTAGAAAACAGTTAATCGCTTCCCTGTGGTTGCCCATAAGCGAGGGGACTAAGTGAGAGGGAAGCGGGCTTCATGGAAGCCGTGGAGCACACAGCTGGCTGTCACCAGCACCTGCTGGTAAAGAAGGGTGTCATTGACAAGGTGCTTTGCACAATACAGTCCCTGTCACAGCCAATAAGAGCCTAAGGAGACATGATGACTAAATGTAATATGGGATCCTGGAACAGGAAAAGGCATTAGGTAAAATCTGAACAAGCTGCGGGCTGTAGTTAACGATAATGTATCAATATTGATTCATCAATTGTATTTTAATCTGGCGTGTTAGTAACAGGGAAACTGGGTCTGTGGGAACTCTGTACTACTCAATTTTTTGGACGTCTAAAGCTGTTATAGAAATGAAAGCCTAGTTTTCTTTTTTGCTTTTAAAAGTGTTCTTACAGCCTACAGGTTACCCCTGGCACGGTGACAGGAAGGAGTCAGTTTGACAATGTCCCTTTTTGGAAAGAAGTGACTTTGTTGTTAAATGCCGTGCTTGTGGTTTGATCGTCAGTGCGCACAGCGACACCGAGCCCCTGCTGCTTTCCCGGGGTGGATTTTGGCAGGCGGCGGCAGCATTTGTGCACTGATTATAATTCTGAGATGCATTGTCAGTAACCGGGGTGTATAATGGATCTTCATCTCTAATTACTCTTCTCTCCACAGGTGTCTGGAAAGGGTCCAGATGGGAATGCGCACAACCTCCGCTTTGAGGGGATGGAGAGGCAGTACGCATCCTTGCCCAGGTACCTCCCCAGCGGGTCTCTGTCACCCACTCCCCCACAAGTAAAGTCTTCCTTTCAGTCTACACGAGCTAGAAGTCTGGCTCTGAGATAGGGAATATGTTGTAATTTTGCCTCGGTGCCATTTGCTGCAGCCGCAGTGCCATCTTCACAACTGTGCTAATAATTGAAACACTTGTGGGTTACTTTTTAGGGGAAGAGAATAGTATATCATTGCAATGGAACATGTCAGCAAGAATATTGGATGCGGAATGGAAATCTTAAGCCATTGCTATAAAAGTGGTATTGAACACCCTCCACCCAGCTTAGAGACAATACAACAGTAAATCCCTGGGCTCACAGGTCCCCACGAGGAAGGGCAGGCCGACCTTCACCTCGGAGCTCCATGTGGGTGTCAAAAAGCAGGCGAGAAATGTGAACCTGGGAAGGCGTCCTTTGCCTGAGTTAGAATCTGACCGTGTTCTTTAGGCAATAAGCAAATGTCTGTGAGAGGCAGGGGCGCGGTGCGGGAACGGGAGCGAGAACTGCGTGGGAAAAGCCCGTCCAGCGACTCCGGCCTAACGCGATCCACCGAGGCCGTAACTGGACACCCTGAAAATGAGACACAGTTCTCAAAGGTCGGCGCTCTTATCTGTGAGATGAGGAATAATTTTAGTCTGCTCTCAGCGCACATGACAAAGAGGAAACCTTTCCAAAGGGGCATCACAGTGCAGCCACTCAGGGAGTCCAGTGAGTTGGGAGTGTGAGAATGCGTGAGCTGGCGAGGGGGGGGGGGGGGGGGG
>NW_006287548.1:2049763-2067957 GCF_000327345.1 Myotis davidii
CAGCCAGAAAACTGACATGCTGCAGTGTCTGCTTTAGCAAAAAGAGGAGGACCCCAGGTGGAACTGACCATCAGGGCCGAGCTGCGAAAGTGCTAACTCAGAACTGGAGGTGCCGTTTTGTTGCGCGTTGGTTAGACTTCCGCGTGTAAATTCATAACAACTCATAACAAAAAGAACCTCCTGAAAAGTATACGAGGCATAGCCTAAGTGACCGTCCACTCTTATCCATAGTATGTTGATTGTCAAACGTAATAAAATCTCAAGTCAGACAGAGAACCAGTTTTTGACATGGATTAGGCAGGATACCCCACGTACAGGATTTTAGAAGCTTCTGTGCCACTAGGTTTTTTTTTACTCCCCACTTTGCTTTTTTTTATATTTTGTCTCACAGTTTTTCCCATGCTTGGTTTCCTTCCTCTCCCTACTTTCCCCTGGCCTCGTATCTTGTTTTCATTTTAAAAAAAGATGGAAGTCGTCTCCAAAAGTTGTTTTAAATATAAAATTTCTGGCTTTCAGTGTTGAAGTGTATGGAAATTGTGGTTAAGGCAGATGGAAAGTAGTATGTTCTTGTGAGAGGGCAGAAAAAAGGGGAAAACTGGACACAGTTTAACATCTTCCTGGCCAACCTGAACTCAGACTGAGGCAATGGAGTTTTGGGTACAAATCAAAAACCGAAAGAACATTGAAAAGCCTATAAATTTCAGTCACTCTTTCATTCCCCACCTACCTCTGGCTCCTCTATTCGGCATCAGCCCTGAGAACATGCAGACTGGAGACACAGTGAGTCCATCCTTAGTGAGTCCTTCCAGTCTAGGACGGGAAGCCGCAAATCACTTTTCATGCGGTGCTACCAATGCCCAGATTCCTCATGATGAACATAAAGTCCTCTGAATCTCCAACTTCTATGTATTGTTATTATAAGCCCCGAAGTACTCCATCACAGCTGAATCGCCACACATCTATTTCAGGATGGCACACTGCGGAGGGCGTTTTCTGACGAAGGCGATGCATTCATGTTGTGTGTGGCTCTGGAGCCATCACACATGTAGGAATTGATAAAATCCCGCCTGCCCCGAGAGTATCACTATGGCTGGATGCGAGTGTCGTAGGCAGAAAACAAATGGGCCAACGGTCCACTTGCCACAGGCACCAGGGTGGGCGATCAGCTGCCTGAGCAAGCAGACCTCTGTAGCTACCTGGCAACCAGGTTGCCGTGATGGAGAATGAATAAGGCTCAGACAAACGCACCAGATCCTTCTCACTGGTTTCTAAATGGGAGGAGGGCTCAAACTCGAGATGCCATCTCAATATCTAAAAGGAAGATGCTCTAATCCTTGGGCGGGGGGTGGGGGGGAGGGCTCCTTATTTACCCAACAAGCAGCAGAATGCAGAGGCAGCAGCTGCCCTGCCGGCTTCTGAGAAAGTGGAGATTCCGCCGAGTGCCCGCAACATTTCCCCTGGTTTCCTGGTCTCCCAGGCCCTGGAGATGTCACTGTCCACTAATGGGGTCCCACCAGCCCCACAGCTCTCCCTTCTGCGGGCAGAGTTTGGAGAGCACCTCCTTGTAGCATCGGATCCCCTCTTTGTCACAGCAGCAGGAAGCTTTGACATATTTATGGAGTTAAATCTTTAAATGAAAGTAGGAATGATTCTATCAATAGGAAGTCAGTGGCCAACCTTATAGGGCAGTGGTAGGCAAACCACGGCTCGGGAGCCACATGAGGCTCTTTGGCCCCGTGAGTGTGGCTCTTCCAGAAAATACCACATGCGGGCACACACGTACAGGGCGATTGAAACTCCGTGGCCCATGCGCAGAAGTCAGTAGTTTGTGGAAGAGCCACACTCAAGGGGCCAAAGAGCCGTGTATGGCTCGCGAGCCGCAGTTTGCTGACCACTGTTAATATGCTACTGCTGGGTTTGGTTCCTGTGTTGTTTGTGGATGGTTTTCATAGGAGCTTTGAAGATAAACTCCATGATGTTGATTTATGTCAAATGTGGAGCCATCGACACAGAGACAGTGCTTCCCAGTGGACATATGGGGGGGAGCCCAGGGGAAGGGGCACCCCACTATGCTTTCATAGAGCTGTCATGTTAAAGGAGGCCTGTGCAGCCACTGCCAGGCTAAATGGCACTTCGCAAAATTAAGCCAGAACCCTAGCCAGTCCAGGAAAAAGACAAGTCCTCGCATAATAGTTATGAGGTTGCCTGAGGCTAAGGGCTAAGCGATGTTAAGTGTTATTGTTAAGCCTTCTGCCTCGGAAGAAAAATGGCTTTATTTCTTTTCTCCTGGGGGAGTTGCTTTGGAAAGCAGAGCATGGTTGTAATACAGCCTCGTTAGCAAACACGGGCTTTTACCAGGGTCCGTGTTTTACTATCCTGTCCAGCCCCCAGTTTTTTATGGAAGTAAACAGCATGAAGAAAGCATCCCCTTATCCTAGCCTGACACAAGTTATTACTCACCTTGGGTGAGTGGGGAAGGGCTGTTTCCCAGGCTGCAATAACAGGCGAGCATTAATGTATGTATTTTTGCAAACAGCTTCTTTTTCATGGCAGCCTCCCAGCCCCTCTTGGATCTCCTGGCCCCATTCTGATTGCACAGGCTTCCTCCTGGCCAGTCCCTCGGCAGGGAACTCTACTCTCCCACCCCTAGCCTCCGTCATTCCCACCTGGCCCATCGCCGGCCCCACGGGACCCCATTATCCCTCCTCTGCAGATGGCTCTGTGCATCAGCCTGTGACACTGCACTTCTGGGCTTGTCATCGAGTGCTGAGCCCTAAGGAGTGAGCCAAAAGGCACCACATCTCTTCTGTGGTCCTACGCACGTGGGCGGTGAAAGGTTGCCGGAGAAACTCATAAAACTGTGTTCAAGGACTTCACTACAAGACCCACATTACCCAGCCCCAGCTGGGCCCCTGCTGCCGGCCAGGGCCCTTTAGCCATGCTGTCGACTCCCCTGACTGTCCCACAGTGGCTGCTCCCGTTAACTCCTATGGAGATGGCCAAGGCCCCCAAGCCCAATCTCTAGAGATGACCTCACCTCCTTTTCTTTATGACCTTGAAATAGTCAACATTAGCTTCTCAACTGCTGCGTCCTGCACTGCAAATTCCCTGTGTCTTCATTAACACACAGGTCCTGAGCAGCAATGATGACGACAGGACTTGGAGTCAGGCCATAGTTACAGCCCCAGCCATCACTCTCACCTGTGTGACCTTGGCTCATGATCTAACTGCTCCAGCCTCAGTTTTTCCATCTGTGACCTGGGGATGACCTTAGGGCCTCTGTGTAGTGCTGGTGTGAGTGTTAAGTACAATAATATATGCAGAACCCTCAGTGAAGAGCCTGCCTGCCATATTTTAAGGACTTGCTTTAATGTTATCTCTGGGGAAGATGTGTTCCTTTCCTTAATGTGTCAAACCCATACAGCGGAGCTCATGGTCACTGGCTTCTCAGGGACCCTGTACCAACAACTACCCCTCTTGCCTACATCTTCAAGCCCCTTGGCCATTGCTTTCTTTCCCCTGCCTACTATTGTGCATGCAGAGGCCCAGCCGCACAGTTTGCTGAGAATCCCACAGCGTGGAGAAGGAGAGAGCTAATAACTGTGTGAGGTATAACTTAGGCTGAAGGATTAGCCAACTCTGAGAAAGGACCAGTAGTCCAGATGGTCAGGGGCAAGAGGACATGTCAAGCTGAGACGATCTGAACATGCTGTGCTATGGACATGCTAGGAGACAGCACTTCTTTTAGATGAAAGTTCCTATAATGGGTATAGGATGCGGACTCAAGTCTAGGCAAGAGGCCAAGGCCTGTCCAACAAGATTCAGTTCAGGCTTAGAATGTCCCCAGTGTGGAGACCATATCCAGTGCTGAGACGCTGCTAAGATCCTCCTGTCGGCTCAGGACTGGGCAGCACCGACCATGCTCTAATGCCTCATAGCCACGCAGGGCTCGGGGGGGCAGACTCACCCCATGAACTTGATCTAGTCCATCAGAGAAAACGAAGACCCTTCCTCAACCTCCCTTTCTCCTTCATTCCCACGTTTCCTACTTTAGGAAAAAGTGGCCTATGCCTGTCGGCTCTATTTCCTCACCACCCACGGACACTCTATCTCTTGCCCCAGGCTTCTGCCTGCCAGTGATGCTTCCCGCTGATCCCGCCTCCAGCCCTTTCCTTTATGTAGACACACCCTGAGCAGCCTCCTCCATCCCTACAGATTCAGTTCTCATCACCATGATGTTGCAAAATGAACCCGGCTAACCTTCTGTCTCACTCTTCTTGTGGTCCCAGTTGCAACTGTCTGCTTGGCCTATCCATCCCTTCCTTCCAAGATTCTTCAAAGCCCCATGCAAAGTTGAGCCTCCCTCAGCTCCGCTTCATTTTAACTTCCATAATGTTTGTTGGCACCTTTCCTGTGTCACTGAAAATACCCTGAATTAGATTATGATTCTTCACTGTCCCTTTCCACCCATTGGATTTATAAATCCCTGGAAATAAGGATTGTCTTTTGTCCCCACCAGTTTTTACACCCAGCACCAGGACCTAAACTAAGACCATGGACATAATGCCAGTAGATTTTTAATACATTGGTTTACAGATGAGGATAGATTTGTCTTTCTATAAGTAAGTTATAGGAAAGAATTCCTCCCAAGCTTTCTTGACTATTTCAGGGCACTGGTTTTCAATATTAGTATTGATTTTTCATGAGGACATATTTTTTCCCCTAGGATCAATAAAAGTTTTAGTGCACCCTCATTATATACCAGGCACTGTTCTAAATGCTTTATATCTACTGACTGACCTTATGCTCACAGCAACGCTATGACTCAGTAGCAACCCTGTCATTGTCCCCATTTCTTATGCAAGAACACAGACATAGGGAAAGGAAGTAAAATTGCCCAAGTTCAACAGCTAGAAACAGCAGAGCTGGGATTTGAACCCAAGCAGTCCGGCTGCAGGTTTGTACATTTAACCTCTGAGACTAAGGTTATCCAGCTCTGAGTCAGATCCAAACTCTGCGATTATCACACTCCCTTCATTTCATACTCCTCCTCTGTCTTTCTCACTAAACTGTAAGTGCTTTTGAGGACAGGGGCTGTGTCTTATTCATCTTTGTATATGACACAGACATTACTAATATACAGGTTAGGTAATGCCTTTCCACCGTCTCTGTAATGCTGTCATAAAATCAATTCTTTCCCATTCCCTCGAGTCCTTCCCTTGAAATATGAACAGTTTAATGTGTAATTACTAGATGAACATTAAGCAATATACTTTGCCTACCAAAAAGAGACTCCTGTTTTGTTAGAACACTCCCGAGAGATGAGAAAGCAGTATCTGCAAATTGGTGCTTTGGTTCTCTAAGATTAGGAATAATCTCTACCAGGAAGAAATAAAATGGCGATAAATTTTCTGGTGGAAACCTTCATGACACCCCCGGGGTAAGAGACGCTCTCTCCCAGACTGATGTGAGACGGAGGCCCGCGTAGGCTATGTGGCTTCCCGTCCTGGCGTCGCTCTCACCCGTGTTACGTAGTCACTTGAACTTCTGACGCAGCCTTAACTTGGCTGTATCATGAGAAGCGGCATCCCGGAACTGAGTTCTGGTAGAAAGAGCAACTTTAGAAGGAGCAGACAGCTTGTGCTTGCTGCCTAAGAACCTAAAATACACTAGCTTTCTAAGCGTGTTCCCAGTGTTGTGATATTGGGTGGGATGGTGTTCAGATCAGAGGCGCACGCCGTAAGAATGTGCTTCTGCTGTAACATTTCGGTTGGTTCGTGTTGTCGGTTTCAGCTTTCTTCCCTACATATGCTCTTGCCCAGCCCCAGGAGGACTCCAGGCCCACGTGTGCAGCTGACTTTGAAGTTCGCAGCGTGCACAGCGCCTCCTCCTTGAGAACATCTTGTCTGGGCCCCTCTGCGTCCTTGGTTGTCATTGCCTCGCTGCTCCAAGACACTCGCCCTCTCTCGTTCATCGCATTCTTTTCTCCATTTAGCCTCCGCTCTGCTCATGGCTATTGCGTGTTCCATGGCCAACTTGGCATTGTTTTTATGACACTTGCTGAGCAGGTGGCAGTGACATTCGAGTTCTGCAAAGATATCCACCAGTGCCCAGGCCTGGTCTTGGCTGAAGCGAACCTAGACAGTGATTAAAATGAGTTCAATGAGAACTTGAGCAGTCAGCACACTGGGCGTCTCTGTGTGTGTCAGGTGTGGGCGGGGTTTGGCCATCTGGGCCCGGAGAAGCTGACGAAGTCCCCACACTGCCTAATTGAGTGCTTCTCTCTGCCACAAGGCCAGTGTGACAAGTAAGGTGCTTCGTGCAAACATGCGGATCGCTCCTTGCAGTCAAGGCTAGATTTGAGGTCACTGCAGCTAAAAGTAGTCCTTGTCCCCACGTCTCCAGACAGGGGCCTGTCACCCTTCATCTGATATGGCGAATCGTGGCCAGTCTCTCTGACACCTTCCGGGTGGCACAACTTTATCTGAACGGCCCTTTCTTGCCGTGAAAAGCCACCTTTCAGAGCTCAGGGCTGCGGCTGCTGCTCTGACTTTGCAGGGATGTGAAGGCAGCTGAAGAGCTTGTCTAGATTGCATCTCCCGCATCCGCATGTGACAGAGTTTAATGCCTCTTGAAGTTCAATGACACTCTTTGCCCACCAGAGCCAGCTTCTCCTCCTTGCTCCTTGGGCTCCCTTTTTGGAAATCTCGTCCCTGCTTCCCTGCCCTGTGGAGTCAGCTGCCTGCTGGACCGGCCTCTCTGACACCACCTCCCTCTTAATGCGGAGGACACAATGATGAATTAGCAGCGATTGAATTCTTTGTGAGATTAAGATGTCTCCATTGTCAACTCAAACTTCCTGAAAAATGCAAAAAGCCCTCGCATGTAATAGTGCCTTCAGATGCCAAACAGCTGAGATCAGGGGGTTAATGCTACTGCCATGTCATTTTTATGTCACTTAGTTCCTCTGATAAAAGTCCATTTTAATAACACTTTTCATCATTTCCTCCTAGGCAATATATCCTTGATGCCAGTTAGAATATTTGATATTAATTATTCAATTGAAGGCCTCCATTATGAGTTTAGCTAGAATATTAGTGATTTAAAACATGTTAAGACCCATTACAGGACTGATGTCCCCAAAATAATTTTAACTGAACTTTGATAGACCACATATGTTAAATTCCATACATTCTTACTTTTCCCTCATTTTCCATAGAAAATTCTAAACTACTACATGTTTTCTTGTTAAGTACTCTTTTAGAGGCAGAGTGTGTGCCTGCTATTTTAAGAACGCCAGGTCTGACACTACCTTGAACTTGAAACGTGTTACATTCGGTAGGCTGACTTCCATGATTTCCCTCCTGCACACATTTCAGGAGCTTTAGCATTTATTTCCCACTTCTCCGGCCAAGAGGAAAGGCTGCTTTGTGCCTAGGCAACTAGATTTGAGGGTTGCTCTGCGCCTAATTTCTCACCCTCTTTGGCTGTTCTGGAAGTTTTCCTGGTGTATCTTCATCCTGCCCTCTCTGCCTCCAAAAGCTCGTACACGAGGGCCATTGCTGTGAGTCTCTGGACTGGGCTGCACTGTTTGCATGGCCCACCCCTCATGCTGCACCCACCTCCTCTGTCTCCATCTCCCCAGCCCTTTGTGCCTGTCCCATGACTTATGTTCCTGGATTTGCTGTCCCCAGATTTGTCCTCAGGCCAACCAACTGCAGGCAGAGACGCTGAATAAACCGAATGCATTAGCTCATGATAGTCTCTGGTGTGTATGTGTTTAGGAGGCTGGTGTTGTATGATTGTATAAAATGCCATTTCATCACTAAAACAGACAGGCATCTTGGATGAAAAGCGAGTGCAGCCCCAAATGCGTGAACACATGATGTTATTCAGCAAGAATATTTAAGAGTAAAGTCACTGGGTGGAGTTTCCATTTTTATGAACCCAAATCTGCATGTAGATGGTTTCAAAGATGTCATGTTTACTCCTAAACTGTCCAATTATACTTGAAGAGAAAATCAAGCTACGAACAATTAGGGCAACGGAAGTAAGAGGAGTATTGTAAATGCACTGAGTCCCTCCCATGGGCTAGGTATGTTACGTGCATCGCCTCATGGATGCTCACCCTCTAACTACATAGCGGTCATTATGACGGCTGTCATCCACAAAAGAAAAATATCCATCCTCCCAAGTGGCACCCAAACAAGAATTCAAACTCAGTTCTCTATGAGTTTTATTTCACTGTGTGCTGCCCTGAACACAGACAGTTTAGGGAGAGGCTGGACTACATCAGCTTTTTCTCGAGTAGCATGACTACATGGGAAGAAAGACAGCTTAGACCATGTTAAAAACACTTCTGTGTTCATTGTCTTTTAGAGCTCAAAGAACATGAAAAATGTTCCAACCTAGAGGTGGTGAAAAAGTAATAAAATACAGTGAAGAGAACAGTAGGGAAGTCATGGAGGAAAAGAAAAATACTCTAGAAGTTTGCCATTTTTATTCTTATATCACTGTGAGATGCTTTCCCTAAGTGAAAACAAGATGGCCACATTTTCCTTACGACTAAGAGGATGAACATGGCTCTGCCTAGGGCTTTGCAGGCATAACCGTTACACCCCCATATGCATGGCCTCGGGGAGCACTGCACCTCATTTCTTTGAGGGCTGCACTCTGCACTATCCTTCCACAGAAACACTAGCAATGGGGCATGCAGGTAGCCACTAACACTTGTTTGGTATCTAATTATGCTCCAAGAACTCTGGTGGGTCCTTTAAATGTCACCTCATTTCTAGTAACAATCCTGGGTATTATTGTCCCTATATTATGGGTGAAGAAACTGAGGTTGAGAGATGCAAAGTGGTATGGCCAAGACCGCACACAGAGTAATAAGGGGCACTTTGAATTCAGTCCAGCTCTTCCCCGTCCGGAAACCTGCAGAATCTCCATGAATCAGGTTGTCTTGTGCTAGGTTGGCTGTAATCAGGTAGAAGTACTCAGTGACCATCCTGTACTGCAGCAGCTCTCGCTGTGTCCACCCCCCAACCCCTGCATGTGCGCACACACACACACACATCTCTGCAATATGTAACTGCAGGACATTAAAATGCAAAAACCCCTAACAGGCATTCAAAATTACTAAGAACCACAGAGCTCCCCTGAACACATGTACTAGTAAACACCCACTTCCTTCCAGCCAAAATATCTTTCAAACAGTGCTCTTTTTTAAAGACTGCCTCTTTGTTATGCTGGTGTTTAAAAAATATATAGCCGTCGGTTCCACTTCAGCAATTTTTGTCGCCAGGAAAGTATTGTTGCTCCGTTCACATATAGTCCTGGCAGATCCTCGGGGGACGTGGCTGGGATGTACGTGCCAGAAAACTGTGGGGGGATGGCTTTTACAGAGTCTGTTGCTCCAAGTCCAGAGAAGAGAGCTTTGGCAGTCAGTGACCATAGAGGTGCCATCTGAGCCCATCTGTGCCCTGGATTTTATGTGACACAGGCCCCATGACCTCCGTCCTTGTGCCAGGAAACACCTTGGTCCAGCTCCATTATTTCTCGCAAAGGCAAACATTTGTGGTACAAATGTGGGAAGGGGTGGTACAAATAGAACCGCATCCAGAATGTGTTCCTGCCTATATTCCAAGTCTTCAATTAAGCCTGGATAGAAGTGGTTGGGGTTGGTCCCAACAGAGGGTTGTGCCGCTCCACAATTAGCAAGACTGACCCTCATGGCTGGACACGGAATGGCATGTTAAATAGGTGGGAACCTGGCAATTCCCATTGGCCACTCTCCACCAACAATACGCTCTGGGGCATCATTAGCAGCCTTTGAACTTGGCCATTGCTTGAAAGTGAAGACAGGGCGTTGACTGCTCAGATAAGGTTTCTGCCCACTAATTGCTTGCGTGTAGCCGAGGCAAATGCAGACCCATTTTCAGAAATGATAGTGTCTGACAGCCTGGTTTGTGCAGGGTACTGGAAAGAGCTTAATTGTTGCAGCAGAGGCTTAAGATGGAAAATAAGCACGCCGAGCTATTTTGAGAAGGAACTCGCCACAGTGAACTTTTCCTGCTGGAAACAATCCTATAAAATCAGGATTAGAATTTGTGCTGGGTCACTTTCTACTGTTCTGTTGGTGCCTTTGATAATATATACTGGATGGCCTACACTGTGCAATACCCTTTTACAGTTTTTTCCGACATCAGAATCAGGTCCCTATACAAGACAGAGCTTCTAGACGATGTTTTGTATGAGTAATTTCCAGATGCATTAATGTGTAATGTAGCCACGATAAAGTGACGGCTGCCTTCTGCGGGTTACGGATAGACAGGTCACTTATGTTATCACCTTATCAATAGCTTGAATTCCTCAGTTTGTCCTTTTTCTGGTCAGTCCTTTCCTATCTGATTTTTTTTTTATTCAGGTCAGTCCTGAATGGTTCAGAGTAAATTGTGCAACTTTATTAGCCTGAACAGATGAGCTAGGAAAATCGCATATCTTTTCTACTTTGTTCATTCAGCAATTCTTCACTGACTGCCTACCAAGTTCAATATACTCTGTAGGCCTTGAGGATACAACAATAAGCCCACAAGACAAAGCTCTCTACTGTGGGTCTTATATGTAGTGGAAGGTATAGTCATTGTACAGTCACAAAGTAAACATAAAATTGCAACTCGGCCCATTATGAAAAAGGAGAGATATGTCATTCAAGAAACTATGGGAAATTGAACTAAATCAAAGCAGGGAGTGAGACTTGAGCTATGGTCTAATGGAGGTTAGAAAGAAGAAATAATTAATATTCCAAACAGAGAGAACACATGCACAGGCCCTGTGGTGGAGAGAGCTTGGTGACGGGGAGACTGAGGGAAGGCTGTGTGGCTGGGACAGAGACCACGAGGGTAGAGCGGGAGAGGTAGGTGGAAGGCAGGTCATGGGTGGTTAAGTGAAGGATGTTTATGTATATTCCAACACTAACTAGAAACCATATGGATTTTAAACAGAATAATGTCATGGTCAGATTGTGTTTCAGTTATTTTTTCTAGCTGCAGGCTGGAGAATAGAGTGGAGGGAGGCTGGAGTGGGTACCCACCAGTTCAGAGATCATTGCTGTCCTTCCTGTGAGAGATGTTGGTAGGGTGTACAAGGGTGGCAGTGATGATAGTACAGATGGAAAGAGATGGTGGAGAGAACTGACAGTGATGATGATGAGTTGCATATGGAGGTGTAGGGCATAAGGAAAGCCAGGTGTCAAGAATGAACGCACACACAACAGCTGGGTGGTGGTACTGTTCCCCAAGGAAGGCAATGCTGGTAGAGGACTAGGTTTGGAGAGAGGCTCATGAGTATGGTTTGAGAGGTGTTAGATTTGAGGTGCCCTTCAGACTTCCAGAAGGAGCCCCAGAAATGTGGAGTCTTTTACTCCAAAAGTTCAGAAAGAGGCAGATAGATCAGGGCAAATCGCACAGGCCTGGCTGCCGGTCTGTGGTTGTGACATGTCTTCACTGCTTATGTGGACAGCAAAGTCTTATCTCTCACTGTCTGTGTAATTTCATTCTGGAAATTACATTTTTCTCATATAGGAAGAACTGGTGACTTAATGGCAGTCTGTGACTAAGCACAGCTCTCACCCCATGAAGCATAGGCATGAGGGTGAGAAGAAATCATTTGAGGAACTCTGTTGTGCTTAGAAAACAGAATATCCTTATTCTTCCGAAATATGCACTGAAATATCTAGGGGTAAAGAGGCATATGTCTCCAAAGTATTCTCAAATGCTTCAGGAAATAATAATAGGGATGTATACTAATATGTGTATGTGTGTCCATGTTGCATATGGAGACAAGGAGGGGGGTGGGAAGGGGAGAAAATGGGGGGGGGGGTGAAAAGAATCAGTGATAAAGTAAATGGGGCAAAACACAAGGATTTGGTGTACCTGGCTAATGGACATATTGAGCTCCTTGTATTGTTGTGGCAATAGCACAACAACAAAACACAAGGAACAGTGGAAGCTCCCATAATTTTCGAGTTCAAACTCAAAAGTAAAAAAAAAAAAAAAAAAAAAATAGGAGATACCCCAAAATCATTTCAACCAGTCATGTTTTCTGCACTTGAAATGGTCAGCTTGCTCTACTAAACACTTTCCTGAAGTGAATACTGTAAGTATATACACCTAAAAATTAAATTTAATGTCAAAGCAAAATCTTATCCTCCATATTCTATACATTAATAGAAATGTGTGTAACATTTTAAGCTGTCAATAACTAGAATTTTAAGGGTTTAAGTTTATTTTGAAGTATGAGGTAATATTTAAGTAATTATTCAGTAGCCCCAGGCAGTCTTGATGCCTGCATTTTATTTTTGGAGGCATTCTGTGAATTGGTTGTCTTATGTGGTAGCATGGACAGAGCAGCCCAGGAACATCACCCCAGAACGGAATTCTGGTTTCTCTTTGTTTCACGCGAATGTACAGTCCATCAGCATGCTGTAAAGTCTTTGACAAGTTCA
This sequence comes from Myotis davidii, assembly GCF_000327345.1. Lineage (NCBI taxonomy): Eukaryota > Metazoa > Chordata > Mammalia > Chiroptera > Vespertilionidae > Myotis > Myotis davidii. The sequence goes on from NW_006287548.1 coordinate 2,062,269, forward strand.
TTTTCTGCTGAGCCCATGCTCAGAATGTCACTGAAGTACCGTCGCACCTCTGGGAACACCCCTGAGATTGTGGAAAGCCTCAGCAAATGCAAACTGGCACTAGGTGCCTAACTCCTGCATGCAATGAATGACGGCAGTGACGGGACTTAGTTAGGATCATGCTGTAAACACACACCGGGTCAAGTTCTGCATGGATTTCAACATGACGCCTGTGCTCAAATTAAGGATAACAAAAATTTGCCCAAATGCAAGGGTAGTCCTATAGCCCTGGTCATGCCACACCTGTGGTCTCTATAATCTCACCTTAGCGTTAGACTTCTTGCTAAGATACCCGTGTTAAATGTAGGAAACCTGTAAGACTGGATCAGTTACATCCAGTTCTATAAAGATGCTTAAGCTCATCTTCCTGAAAACAAAAAGTACTTGTCATAAGACACGCAGGCAACAGGATAAATTTCTAATGTGTGAATATTTTAAAAGTTCTTGATATATATTGCCTGACCAATCGCTATAAAAGCTGTACCAACTTGCACCCTCACCAGCATTATCAATTTAATAGGTTAAAAATAGCAATTATGACCACAAACTGTTTTTTTTTTCAATCCTCACCTGAGAAGTGAGGATATTTTTTCCACTGATTTTTAGAGAGAGTGGAAGAGAGAAAGGGAAGGGGGAGAGAGAGAGAGAAACAGTGGTGTGAGAGAAACACTTCAATTGGATTGGTTGCCTCTTGCTGATGCCACAACCGGAGACAGGGATGGAATTTGCAACCGAGATACATGCCTTTGACTGGAAATTGAACCAGAGACCCTTCAGTCCACTGGCCAACACTCTAACCACTGAGCAAACCAGCCAGGGTGATCACAAACTGTTTTAATTTGTAATTTCTTTACTCTTAGTAAGTTTGAACTTTTCTCATGTGTTTATTGGAATTTGCATTTTTTTCAGTCTGTTGTAAAATATCATTTGTATTCATCTTTTACTTCTTGACTAACTAGATCTCGTCAGATAGTATTAAGAACATTAACATGTCATATGTTAACATTATTTAGCTTTAAATTTATAGTTAATAGGAATTGTCATTTTTATAGTTAAATCTTTGATCTTTTGCCTTATGGCTTATTCATCTGCTTTATATACAAAACATTGTCTCCCATACTGAGGCCATGTATTTGCCCATATTTTCTTCTAGTTATTTATTATTTTATTTAGTTTTCATTTATTTGTTCTACTGTGGGAAATCTTTGAACACACATGTCATCCTGAGCAGCAATGTACTTTCACATTTCTGCAGGAAGGTGTGAGTGAGAGAGTTTTGTGACTCAGTCAGATTTACAGAATTAGAAGGATTGACTGTAAACTCTTAGAGGGGTCGTTCATAAAAATCCTCATATTATGATTTTTATGTGACAAGTAAGTGTTGGGTGTTTTTGTGTCGTTTTTTTCCAACAAGATGATAATGGATTCACAGAGAAGATTTAATTTATAAAGTTTATGAGAAAATACCCAAACACTAACTTACTGTGCTGACGTACCTTCAAAATCAGAGTGGATGTGAGAGTTTTAGCGAGAAGCCTCATTGTGGCCCCCTGCCTCTCAGTCCCACACATCATAGTGTGCATGTGTCCTTCTGTTCCACACCCAGCCTCCCTGCCTGCTTCTAGAGAGGACAAAAACTTCCCAGCATGTCAATCCCAGAAAGCAAGCTCCTGCCTCTGTGCCCTCACTCCCCTCCCCTCATCACATCCTCCAGTGCTGGCCTACTGGAGTGTCAGAGGCCACTCTTGTGTGATCACCAAGGCTGCCTTCCCTGCATTTGAAACTAACATTCTGTTCCCACCCCCAGAAAGTAAAGAGGGAGGGGGAGCTCTCAGGAGTCTGAGTAGACAGCAACCTTTTTGGAACAAGAAGTACTACATCAATCCCACTTTAAATTATAGCAGCATAAAACCACAGGAAACCCAAAGAAAGTACAATATTAACATTAAGCCATAGCCACCTTTGCCATATATAACTTAGATAAATAATCCGTTTTATGTATGTAGGGTATGGTACTATAGCTGTTCACGTGCCACTGGCAACAGTTGATATTTAAAAAGAATAGAGACATTAGCTGCTGGTAGACGGCAAATGTATTTTACTCAGTCTTGTTCTTAAAAGCTGAATGTCCTCAAGTACTGATCAAGAGCTAAAAACTTAAGGGCTGCTATATCTTTGTCTCATAATATGGATTTGTGGCTTCATCTAGCCTTTTCTTGACCTTTTTGCCTAAGACGGAATATTAATAAGAGAAAGATGGTTTCATAAAACATCCTCTGAATGTGAATGTTTTGGGTTTTTTTTACACAAGAGTAATTTCAAGTAGCTAAAGATTGAATGAGCTAACCTGGAACTAACAAACTGCTCACTGTGTCAGCCAAATTGGGCTAAATGCTGAAAGGCATTCATTCCTTAAGATGTGAAGAAGGCAGAGGATCAAGCCATCAGGCCATGGAGTACAGCTGTTGGACCACCTTTTGCAGTCTCCAAGGGACCAACCAAAGGAAATTCAGCAGAGAAAATATTTCAAAGAATCAACAGGGAGAGTAAAGCAAAAATAACCAGATATCCCCGAAGACTCTCTTGGTATTATGAAGAAAGCTAGCATAGACTAACAGGGTTTGGCTTTTATCAACCCTACTAATAAAAGTCACTTGGCTCTTCGTTGAGAAGCACAGTTGGTACAATATGGAAAGGTTTTAAAGACCATTAATTTCTTGAAATGAAACAGCTGGCCTTATTGGCTATTAAATAATGAGCCAGATTCTCCCCAGTGCCTAAGTGTCTCTCTAGTAGTAAATTAGTCATTTAGGGAGGCACATTAAGTCTTGAAGAAGATGAGAGTTTGACTTAGTATGCTTTATGTGTGGGAGGAAAGTGGTAGGGAATCTGGCTGAAGCTGAGCCCAGAAAAGATGGAGACAGGCTGGCATCTGATGGAAGGAAGTAAACCTGTGACTTGTGCTCGTGTGACAGCTGAGAGGAGCGTAGGAAACTTGAGAAGTTGGATTGTGAGGGACATTTAATCTAGTGTTCTATCGTTGGATAAGATCATGATGGTAGCGAGAGTTGACACTTTGTTGATTGACTCATTCATCCATTCAGTAAACTTTTAGTTGGACAATCCTGTGTAGCTGTCACTGAGCTGGGCGTTGAGAAAATATTCCTTACTGAAACACCGCCTTTGGCTCTGTAGCTTTACAGTCTAGGCTGGTGGCTTGGGTAAGGAGTGAAAGAGAGACAAATCAATAGAGATTGCAATACAGAATATCAAGTGCTACACATTTTATATGCACACATTGAATCTGAGGTGAGGAAGAGGCAAGACACGTAGTTGTGGAGCACCTGACGCAGCATGCCAAGAAGTCTGACTACTCAATAGCTCTCAGCCACTGGAGGCATTTAAAACCAGGGGATGGTTTGATCAGGTTGGCATTCTGGAAAAAGCCCCCTGATAATTCTATGGAGAATAAATTTTAAGGACGAGGCTAGAATCAGGAAAGACCATGGGAAGCTGTTGATGTAATTCTTGTGGAAAAGCCTTAGGCCTGACCTGAGGCTGTCACAGTGGGCAATGCCAGGAAGGGAAGAAAGGCGTGTACTGTTAAGAAGATTCACCTTGACATGTCTTGGTGGCTGGTTAGATGTGTGGTCCGTGAGGGAAAAGGTAATATGAATAAGTCTGGAGTCCAGAGCTTGGGCAACTGGGTGGATGTAGGTGCCATTCTCTTTAGTAGGTGATGAAGGAGGGATGCAAGGTTTCATGGAAGAGCCTGAGAAGCATGTTGGGATGGCACATAGAGAACTAGAGTCACCCATGTGAATCACTTAATGAGAGCTGAGAAGTTTACACCAAGAGAAAACAGGTCTATGAAGCTGCCTAATTCCAAAAGTACAAATTGAATCCCTAAACAGTATTTTGTTTTGCTTAGTTTGTCTGCAGAGGAGGTGATTCCAAAGATATAGATGTCTCCAAACTCAGACTATATTATTGCTCACTATTACCAGTATTCAGGTGATGGGAAAGTATCAAGTGAGAAAAAAATCATCTCTGGGAAAGCCACCTTCTTTTTTCACCCAGCACATCCACAGTTAATAAAACATCAATATGACTATCAGGAAATTTATACTCTATGTAAGAAGTAGAAAATTGCACAGGTTGCAGACTAGGCAAATTAACAGTTCTTTCTCTGTCAGCACTTAAAATCTATACTGTGGTTTCTCTCTATAGTATGGGGTGAAATGTGCCAACAAATTGGCTTAGATGATGTAAGTATCTGAAAATATGGAAGAAATTATATATTGGGGGAGAAAGGAGAAATTCTCATACATTAGAAGGTGTTGACAACTTCACCACAGAATAGCAAAAATGTCCTTAAAGATAAAACACTTATTTCAGAATTTCAGAAACCACAGTTGCGATGTTATACTATGTGCACCAAAGTCATGTTTAGAAAGAAAATTCACATCAAAGTTTACTAAACCAGTAACCCTTGTGGCAACTGCGTGATGAGAACCACATTCTTCAGGAATGTGAAAGGCATCAAATTAAAAGGGTGGAGAGTTCATGGGTTGCCTGGAGAGAACTTAGCAACGGCAGACAACAAACAGGACTAAACACGTCACTCAATGTTTTTTGCAAGGCAAGGTGTCGTTGTGGTGCCAGTTGTGTTATGGTTCCAGGAAGAGGCTTCCAGGTGGATGGCCATGAACTATCCCAAAGTTCCATGTGAGTCTTGTCATTGTTAATCACATGTTCCACTCCAGTAGACAGTGGCTCCTCTAGAATAATTCCAAAAACACCTATAGCAACAGTCATCTGTTCTTCTCAGAGAGACACACTAGTCATTCTGGGTAGTAAAGACCCCACTTTCCAGTATAGACTGGAGTCAATATAGACTCACTGACTTAATGCTCTAACTTGGGGCCATGTCACATCAGTTTAACATGTTGCCTGAAACTTGAACAGGACACAAAGCCTTTCCTGTCACAGTTACATTAATGAGTTTAAAAATGGGAATTCCTGGGCCAAGATGCATGTGATAATATCTTATTCTTTTCTATGTGGACAAGGAGAGGGAGCTAGAAGCCAGGGAAACATCGGGACCCGTAGGAGCTGTAAGTGGACAGAAGCCACTGAGGAGTAAAACGCAGAGATGGCATACCGGAGTTAGCATTTACAGACTTAAAAATAGAGCTGTGGCTTCATCTGTCCAAAAACAAGGGCACATCTGTCTTTTGTCAGTGGCCCATATTATGGGAAAGGGAAAGCCACAGGCTGCCTCTTTAACTGTTCTCGGGCTCTAGCGAGAGCAAGGCATGCTCTACATCAGGATACATGTTTGAGTGGCCTATTTGCAAATGTCAGTCAAAACCAAGAAAAATGATTCTTTGAAGAAAATGTTTTTCTGACTTTTAGGCTTGAGGTGGGGCAAGGAAATAGGAAAATAATGTAAGGAGGCACTAATGCAGAGGATTTAATGTAGTGTGGGTGATAAGTAAATTTTTTAAGAACAAAGCCAACGTACATGGATTTTATATTTTAATCCCATTGGGGCCAAATTGCAGAAAGAAAGAAAGAAAGAAAGAAAGAAAGAAAGAAAGAAAGAAAGAAAGAAAGAAAGAAAGAAAGAAAGAAAGAAAGAAAGAAA
>NW_006287548.1:2068023-2075591 GCF_000327345.1 Myotis davidii
GAAGGAAGGAAGGAAGGAAGGAAGGAAGGAAGGAAGGAAGGAAGGAAGGAAAGAAAGGAGGGAGGGAGGGAAGGAGGGAAGGAAGGAAGGGAGGAAGGGAGAGAAAAAAGTATGAAGGAGAACAAAGTAAAGCAAGTAACAGATATTTGAATATTGATGAGGCTAGCTTAAAGATAATGTTTGTGAAGGTTTTAGTTGTTGTTCCCCTGAGACCACAAACACAATGGAAATTAATATTTCTTTTAGATCTTTACTATGTTAGCAGCATCTCCAAGTGCTCAGATTGTTCTATGCTGGGCAAATGTTTTAATGCAGTTGGTTTTGCAGGTGCCCAGGTAACTTCCTGGGTATCTGACCTATCTTGTGGGTTGGTTCAGAGCCACCCATTGCTTTGAAAAAAAAAGATGATTATTTTATGGGCTCTTCTTTGGCATTTATTCCTAAACATTGATTAGAATAATTCTGATAGGAAGCAGTCGGGCTGCAGGCAGACATATTACCTTTCAGCTTTGGTGGTACAAATTCAGGGACCGTCTCACCGGATTGTTCTCCCTCAATGACCATGTGCTCACTATTTAGAGTTTCATTAGTACCATGTCATTCAAAGCAAGAGTTTCAACTTCCTTGTCAACTTGATAACCGTGTGCATTCAAAGAGCAAGATCTCCCCAAAGGCAAGACTCTTCCCTTGCATGAGTTTGTGACATCCAAAAAATTGGGACAGGCACATCTACAATCCTTTACTCACCCCGGCACCTGTGCAGAAAGCTGCAGTCCAGTTATTGGCCAAGGACATCAGTGGATGAAGATATGTCTGCTATTAAACATAAGGCCTCTACCCTCATAAGACAGACTGAATAATATAAACCGGAATCCCAGGAATGGAGAATAAAAGCAGAATCATAAGGAAAACAGTATGACATGGTGGTGTCCAATGGAGTGGCCCAGAGTCCCAGAGTCCACCTTTTAAGGGGGCCATGTTAACGCCCAGATTGTATTGTTATATAACAAGTAAGTGATTTAACTTGGTAGTAAGTCCAAACCTGTATAATTTTGCCTGGATTCTTGCATTGACAAAGCCTCTCAAATTATTATCTGGGGGAACGTTTTTAGCTCATCTGCCCAAGTAGGAAAGTATTAGCTTTTTGAAGGTAAGGACTATGTCTTGAACTTTGCTGTATCCTCTGCAGTAGCAGCTAGATCATAGGTACATGATAAATACATGAGGTGGCAAATGTAGGTTTATGGTTCTTCATATGGAAACGAATACAATAATTAATAAATTATAATACAAGAAGAAGCTCTGTGTTTCTCACACTCACAACTGTAAGCCTACATTTGCCCCACTTAATATTTGTGGTTTTCTTTTTCAAATTGATTATAATGAGCTTTGTTATAATAATGTGTATCTGCTGTAAGTAACATGACCAACTAAATAAAATGTAAAACTATAACATTTTTACAAATCTTGGTGTTCCACAAAACACTGAGATTTTTGAAGCTGTAAGAAAATATATTCTCTTCCTAGCATTCTAATCCTTTATTTTTCCAGGTCCTGAATTCTCTTTTCAAAACAGAAATGGAAGTGGTTATTCTTATATCCAGTTGTTCGGAAACTACATTGGGTGCGGAGATGTGGCAGGGGGATGGGGAGGCAGAGAAAAAGTTGAAGTGACCCATGTGAAAAAGCTGGTGGCCCGTAGTTTTTCCTGGTACCTCTTGCCCCCTCCCCTGAGAGCAAGTCTCCCTGGTAACCCGAGCACCTTCCATGAGCAGTTGGAGAATTCTAGAAACAAGTGGAAGGGGCAGAGCCCCAAAAGGGGTGTCCTGGTGCCATAGGGAAGGCAGCCATGGTTGGGAACCAGCACACACCAGAGGCTGCCAAGTTGGTGGGGACTTTGTGTGAATGGGTAACAGTTTTGCCTTCACTCCCCAGCAGAGGTGGTACCTAGCCAGCACCACTTCAAACCAATTTCAGCGATCACGTTTTATGGCGGAAAATTGGTTTACTGCGCTTATCCCCTTGTGGAGGCCAAACTTGTCCGGTTTAGGTCGGTGCCTTTGCTACAGGGGGGCACAGCTGAGAAATGATTCCTTTTCCTTTAATTGAAATGACAGCAGATTTTTCCACAGATTAATTTCAAATTACCCATGTTTACATCCTTTCATCAAGATGATGACAACAGCACAGATAATTTTCGGCCCTGTTCTTTTGGGTTTTGGTTTTTATGTGTGTTTTTAGACTATTAATAGCTGCTTGGCTCTTGTCACGTGTTACCTCATATAGCAGAAAACTCAACATAAAACTTAGACTCTTTACCAATTGTATTCTTAATTATTTTTAACCTTGATTTGGTCTCATGATAAAATAAGTGGGGAATAAGATGTAAATTGTGGATTCCACTGAGATCCCTCCTGTGAACTTGAAGGTGACGCTTTCGTAAAGAGATGTGTCCCCTAGATTATAGCTCACCCTGAAATAAAACCCTTCTGACTGGGAGAAATTGTCCTTAAACTTGAGTACTTGCAAGATGTGCTCATCTGTGAACTTTTACCAATTAGAAGTGGCTCCACACTTCAGAGTCTTTAATAATGTCTGTTAAGCAGCATTTTAGCTCATTTTTATAACACAGTCGGGTTTGGTGATTTATCTTCAACATTAAACGTAATAAATTTAGATCTTCTTTTCAAGTAGGAGGCGCAGCATCTCTGAATCGCCCGTTTTATCAGAGCGCCCTGGAAGGCTCTGTCTCTCACTGTCACTCACGGCCATAATCAAACAGCCTGCGCCCACCTTTTCCTTGACGTCTGTAATAATGGGAAGGACACTGTCGCAGAGGGCGTGCTTGTATTTGTTCCCGGCGGGGACTTCATGTCCGCGGCCAGAGGGTGGGCTGAGAACATGCACCAGTGACGTCCGTCTCAGATTTGGTACCCAAAGCTATGCTAATGCCTATGTTTTAATTATCCATAAATTCAAGGAATACGTTTCGGTGTCTGAAAAAAAGGGACTTTAACTGTCTCACTCTACATGATCAGAGTTGGTGAAAGAATTAATCACAAAGAATGGGACTTTGAAGCGTAAATGGTTCTACTAATGATGGTCATGTAAGAAAGATTTAAAACCTTCCTATTTTTCAACCATTCCAGATAACTGCTTCATTTTTCATTTTTGAATCATGGGAAGGCAGAGGACAGTAAAATCTCTTGGGGGAAAAAGTTACTCGGATGCAACAATAATTATAGTACACTTCTTTAGAATTATCATAAGTTCAACTCTATTCTATTTCATACTGAAAGTTACTTATAAGTAACTGATCACAATCTATATATATAAAAGGCTAATATGCTAAGTGTCCCTCCACGCATCTTACTGGTCGCTGTGACATGCACTAACTACCAGGGGGCAGATACTCAACGCAGCAGCTGCCGAGCTACAGTGACTTGCAGCAGTGGTTCTTAGGTGATGCACCCCAAAACCAGAGAGGAGGGAGCCCAATTCCTCGCAGGGTTACACGATTCCACCTTCAGCCATGAGTTATGTTGTTGCTGGGGCACTGTGAGCCCCAGATCTGGTTTACTGCACACTTCCATTTGCGTTCCACACCCTGTACGACAGCGACTTTGCAGAGTGCCCTCTCGCAAGCAGGGTCCCCTCAGGGAATGTCGGAGAGCTGGTTTTGGACAGGCCAAGGGACCCCACCTGCCAGAGGGACCCCCGCTCACTCTGCAGATGTCAGGGAGGGACTGCAGGAGGTTGGCTCCAGGGCATGTCTGGCCCATGTCGCTCAGTCCTGCCCTGCCAGCCACCTTCCAATTAATTTCCTTTCAATGTGCATGAATCCATGCACCAGGTCACTAGTCTGAGTATAAAATGCCTGGATACTTTTGGAAATATGTATGTTAAATTGAGAAAATGCTCATATTGCAAGCATTTGCACAGGATTGAGAATTAACTAATACTTTCTATTAAAGACACTTGAACTGTCTAAAAATTTGATTTTCGTAGAATGAAAAGATGGCACATAAAAGTTATCTATGGTGAACTGGGTTTGGAGCTCATCTCCAGCCTGGCTGTGTCCCGGTCCCCAGATGTGGAACCTGGTCCTGCTGTCTTCATTTCTGGTTGCCACTTGGAAACAACTAAAGATGAAGACATGGGTGAGGCTGCCCAAGTCCATCCCTCATACAGCCAGGCCCCAGGCTCAAACGAGCAGTGTCCTGGAACCTGGAGTGCATTTCTCATACAAAGGATGGTCTGTCCCGTGAGCAGGCTGCCAAGCTAGCAACTTCGAAACCTGCTTATCCCATTACACAACTGAGTGCTGTCCACATGAAAACCGTTCTTAAATATTGTTGGTCTGGGGCATTTGACACTTTCTCGGCTAACTCACAATGCCTTGCCTCCTGGGGTAGCTAGCACACTGGAGCCTGAGCACAAAAATGAGAAGTCACAGACGAGAACAGGATGAAGAAACATTGCTTTGAAGAATACCATTACAGTGCTGGTAATTAAAGCAGAAACATATAAAATTGAATAAGAAGCCCTGTGTTGTCTATGTTAATAATTGCGCTTGAGAAAAAGCAGGTTCAGTCAGAGAAAGATGAGGACGTAGCTGGAAGCTGTTGTTGAGGTTCTGAGGAGGCAGCTGGCTCCTTTCCAGGTGGATGGCTTTGCTTCCTTTGGTATAGTTTTTTTCCTAAAAAATTCTGTAGAGTAGTCTAGATTAGTGTCTTTTCCTCAAGTGTTTTTGGCAATGGAACAAAGAGCAAGTATAGCTACAAGAAACAAAGGCTGTTTTTCTTGAGGGGTCTGGGGAGGTGTGGGAGGGAGGAGGAAGAGGTAGGGGTCTATTAAAGAAAGTGGTGATGGTGTTGCCTCTGGTGGAATTAACCGGGGTGTTTAGTATTGACACCCAGAGGAACACTGAGCATGCTCAGTTCTCTTGCTGACTGACGCAGGAGAAAACAAAAGAGAAGACCGGAGGAAGAAATATTGTAGCCAGCAGTTTCTTGTGACAACTGGTGCAGGAGGCACAGACCCAGGACAGGTGGATTGTCGAACTGACTATTCTCAGAGTAGTCGGGAAAGGAATAAAAAGTGGGCCATTGTTTATAGGGGGCAGGGGGTGGGCCGTGAGTGTAGGTGTGAAATATATAACCTAACTGTATAAAAATATACTTGTTACATAAAAGTGTGCATGATTGGCTGTTCTTGATTCGGAGAAAGGGCACTCTCCATGTTCTCCATGGATTCTTTCTGTGACATGAAAGGTAGAGCATTACAACGGGCTTTGAGCCTTTGTTTAACCAATTCTCAGGTAATGCCTGTGTCATGAGCTTGAAGTCTACTGGGGATGTTGGAGGAATCGGAGATATTCATATGAGATGGCTGCACTCGGAGAACTTCTCTGAGTGCATAGCAATGATGACTGAAGGAATTAGGAGACATTAGGCAAAGAAGAAGTTAGTCCTCTCCCTCCTCCAAAGCACTATGTGTACATATGTGTATGTATATGTATGCATACATATGTACACACGAGTGTGTGTATATGATAGATGCATACTATTCTGGGATGATTTGAAAATAAATATCATGATAAAAGTCATGATGATGGTGGGAGTGAGAAGGAGGACAGTAGCAACTGATATGCATTGATGGCTTGTTCTGTGCTAGGCACTGTTCTAAGTGTTTTACAGGCATTAACTCCATTTAATCCTCACCATAAGTGTGTCACCTCGGTACTATTGTTTCTCTACTTTATAGTGAAATTAAAATAACTCATTGAATATCTTGCCAAATTTTAATTCAGTGATTACCATATGCAACCAAGATGAGTCATACTTTCTGTTAAAATTATCTTAAAGCTACAGTCATCTGGAATAAAAACAGAGGTTTGCCATCGTCTTGCGTCCACTCCCTTTTCCTGTCCTCAGTGCCCTATTTTCACCTGCCCTTCAATGCTAGCTACCCCTCTTCTAGCCCTGTCTACACACCTTATGCCTGTCACTTCCAAACCTAGCCCAGCACGCTCCTCACACACCATAACACAGAGTTAGAGGCAGATTTTCAACATTCTCTTTACTTAACTGGCAATTCTTATTATGAAGAATCATGTTAACCGATGGCAACCCTAGGACACTAAATGGCATTTTTATATGTTTTTCTTTGAAATCTGATTTTGCAAATATTCAGGAAAGTGCTTAAAGGTAAGAAATTCCAGCAGAACCACAATTGAAAGCACTTCTTTGTTGACCTACACTTTCCAATATGGTAGCTCCTATCACATGGTATTGTCAATCACTTAAAAAGTGACTGGCCTGCATGAGAATGTGCTTTAAGTGTAAAATACACAGTGGGCTTCAAAGATTTAGTATAACCACCTCTGAAAATGTGAAAAATCTCCTTCGTTACTTTTATATTGCTAACATGTTGAACAGATATTTTATATATATTAGATTAAATAATATAAATTATGTCTGGCTGGTGGTGCTCAATGGTTGAGCATTGAGCTATGAACCAAGATTCACTGGTTCAATTCCTGATCAGGGCACATGCCCAGGTTGTGGGCTCAATCCACAGTAGGGGGCATGCAGGAGGCAGCTGGTCAATGATCCTCTCTCATTATTGATGTTTCTATCCCTCTCCCTTCCTCTCTGAAATCAATGAAAACATATTTTATAATAAATAAATAATATAAGTTGTTAAATTCAGTTTCACCTATTCCCTTTTGCTTTTTAATGTGGCTACTAGAACAATTGTAATGAAATAGGTGACTTTCATTATTTTCTAAAACGAAGAGGCTGCACACACAGAGTGGTGGACGCATCCGCGGCACCACCCTGGTTAAGGCAAGGGCTCGCGCTCAACCTGAGCCTTCTTTTTTGGAAAACACTCTCTTTTTGTTGCCCCTTAAATTGTGCATAATACCAGGCACACCTGGATTTCTGGATAATTGCACCCACAAGTGGCTACATGCAGGCACAATTAGGTGCTTGCAACTTGTTTGAAGGAACAGGTGTCTAATTGCACCCACAAATGGCCATTTGGCAGGCACCACTCGTTGTGCACACAGCTGATTATGGGCAGAAAATGGCAACAACCAAAAAGGAGGCCTGGAGAGCAGCAGCATGAAAATAGATCCCAGGTAACCCCGCCGCCTTGGTGCGATCCCGCCTTCCTTTCGGCCTTTTCTGTGGAATGCCCACGTAGGTGTTTATGGCGAGAGGCATAGTTGGAATGCACAGGCTGAGGGATGAAAATGTGCGTGCCCCATTGCACACCATGAATGCTGTCTTGGGCTTTTAAGTAAATTGGGGCTAACAAAACCCACATTGTCAACCTGAGTAGCCTTAAAGTGGATTCCGCCCTGCTGGGACCGCCTGTTTATAATGGCTAAAAATGATGGAGTGTGTGCGAATCCCCAGGGACCCTTTGGTAAATAGTAGTGTTTAAAGGGTTAATCCAACCTAATGAATCATTTAGTGGGGATGCCAAGGCCAGAGTGGTAGCCTCAGGAAGACTCCCCAGGCATTTATTGAAATGGGGGGGGGGGGGGGGGGGGGGGG